>NW_015174288.1:330836-479060 GCF_001447785.1 Gekko japonicus
AAGAGTAGCATTCCTTCCCCACCACCTTCAGAGAGCATCCCAAGAGATATGAGCTGGGCAACATATTTTCTGTTACCTACAGTTGTCAGAGGCTAAGTGGAACTAGGTTTGTTAGTGATGATGGTGTCCTAACAGGCAGTGCTTCCTGTGAGTCTGGGATTATTCCCGAAACTCACTTAACTCTTGGCATCTTTGTACAGATGCAGAACATGGCAAACAAGGACGAGCGTTTGAAAATAATGAATGAAATTCTCAGTGGCATAAAGGTGAGTGGCAGGATCCAAATTGATCCATCACAGCAATGGGCTATGCTCATCACTTACTTTACCAACAATGGGACTGTATTGCCAGACCTTGCATGGCTTAAACTGACAAGGGATGTGGACATTGAGAGTCTAGCTTTTTTTGATCTCTGTGAGATGTTCCCTTGAAGCAGACATATGAAAACCAGCCTGCATATTTTGCCTTGTCTGCTTATTGATGCATGGGATAGGAAACGGGCTGAATTCTGCCCAAGGCAGATGCATGGCAGGGTGGAGCCCCTTCTCTTGCTTTGTGAGGATGAAGACCACTTCATAGAACTGAATTCCATATCTGACTGCAGATTCTGAAGCTGTTTGCCTGGGAGCCATCATTTGAGCAGCGAATCGGACAGATCCGGGCACGGGAGCTGAAGGGGCTGCTGAAATTTTCCTACCTGCAGGCGATTTCCATCTTCCTCTTCACTTGCGCTCCTGTCATAGTAAGACAGTGCTGGGAATGGGGACGTGGTGTTGGGAGTAGGTTCAGGCTCCTGTGCAAGGAGCCCGGGCAAGAATGGCAGGGTATCAAAACACATTCTGGAATGACTCTGCTGGAACCCTGAGCTGAGGTGAGGGGGAGATTAGATTACAGTCTGGCCAGTTTTAAACTAACATGTGGCCAAGGGCTTGCTGAATCAGGGCCTGGGCAAAGCTTTGTAGAAAGGTTGTGGTTCCTTGCACTGCATTCTATTTCTGTAGTGTACTTGGATGTATCCTTTGATAAAATGTGTGGATTCCCTCACACTAAATAAGATAGTCTACCCAATATTCATAGATGGCAAATCTGTGTCAGCCAGGCATAGAGAAGACTATTTGGCTTGTGTTTCCTTTTTCTCTTAGCTGTGAAGTCTACTATGGCATCCAGGGTTACAGGTAGCCTTACTGTTCATGAGAACTACTGTGACCTTGTGCTTGGGATGTTTTATTACCTTGGGGGCAGCAAGTTTGAGAACTCTGTGCATTCTCAGTGTCAACAGATACCCAATCTGAAGAGCTCAAGGGTTGGGCTGTGTCAGCTGTGAATCTTGTCCAGAAGAAGCCAGTGTTGGGGACATCCTAGAGAAATCCATTTAGATCTTAGAACTTAGAGCTGTGGGATCCTGCATTTCATACAAAAGCAGGTGTAAGCTGCTAGTCATGGAAGTAGGCTTGCCACTTGCAGCTCTGTTTTCCACACGGTGTGAGGCTTGTGTGGTTTTCCTCTTGCTGCTGTGGTTGAGTATACAGCGCAGTTGCAATGGGGGCTTCTGTGCAGCATGTTTCCCCCCAGTGTCTTTGCCCCAATCCCCTGGTAGCAGCCATCCCCACCATCACCAGGGGCTTTTCCAGGCTTCCTTTAATAGGCAGTTAATGATATAATGATAGCTACAGTATTACAACAATCTGTCTAAGTTCTCAAAGGTCCAGCTTTTATTTTTTAATAATGTAAGTCTGGAGCCCGTTTTCATGGTAGAGATATGCTTAACCTTTTCACTACTTGAGGCAAAAGTGTTAAATTGGTTCCTAAAATGGTTCCTAAAATGATGAGCTTCAAAATCCTAAAATGGCCACTTCGCTTTTACCTTGTTTATTTATTTTGTTTACATTATAGGCTGCCTTTCTCACTGAGACTCAAGGTGGATTACAAAATATTTTTTAAAGAAGGAAGCAGACATACTCACCCAATAAAATATCTAATAGGAATAGGATTACAGAATTAGGGGGGGAAGCAAACAAAAAGCGTCTAAGGCATGATATACTATAAACAATGAAGAGACTGGATTATACACATAGAATACAGTGTGGTAAAAGCAAGATACAATAAACAAGCCACTAGACTACAATTATATGAAAGTGCCCTCCTAAACTGATCTGTTATACCAGAATTCTAATCCCTTTCTAAAAATTTCCTCCTGAGCATTTCTGTTTTACACATTCTGCAGAATGATAGGCATGTTGAAGCCTTCCTGACCCTTGAACATGGCATCTAGACATGATCTAGGAATCCCAAACTTCCTGAATAATGTTTCTATGTGCTTAGCAATATAAAAGCAAATTCAGGTCTAGATAAATTCATAGCAGATGCACCTGTCAGGGGCTAGAAACCACCAATAAGGGATAATTGTCTCCTTGTGCCCTGCTTGTGAGGGTTTCCAAGGGGCAGCTGTCTAGCTCTGTTGGAGACAGAGTTTTGGACTAAATGGTAATTTGGTCTGATCCAGAAATGCAATTTTAAAGTGGATGGGTCAGTGGGAATTGTATAGCATGTCCTCTTTTGGTAATGAATTTAAGCTGTGTCATAATCTTTTGAAAGTGTAAAATCAGGCACTAAAAGAAAGAACAATTTAAAGTATTGGGTGTATCCAAGATTTTCATTCACTTAATTCCTCTCCATACTACAGACCCCATTCCTCATGGTTTTTGTATGTGTAGGCCCCATGTTTCTCAGTGTAACCTTTTTGGGTGGTCAAACAGGACACCACCCTTCTTTTTCCACCAGTAGTGAAAAAGCTGATTGGATCCGTCCTAACTCCTATATATTTAACAGATACAAATGAGCAATTACTGAGATTTTCCTCTAGGAGGTGAGATGGCAGCTTTAGGGGTCCAGTGTGGGTTTGGCACAGAAAGTAAATCTTTCTCCCTCTCTTGCGTTCCTCCCTAGATGGCGGTTTTACCCTTCCCTACAACCACAAGCTTTAGGGTGCTGTAACTGCCCGACACAGTGTACTCTTTTAATTCCTTGTACTCCTTCCAGTGCAGAATTCACAGCTCACCCGTGTGTCTCTTGGTGTGTCCCCAGGTCTCTGTGGTAACATTTGCGGTTTATGTAATGGTGGGTGAGGAGAACGTCTTAGATGCACAGAAGGCCTTCACCTCTATCGCTCTCTTTAATGTGCTGCGCTTCCCCCTCACCATGCTCCCTCTGGTGCTCTCCTCCCTGGTGCAGGTAAGCAGACGTGCCACGGATAACTGATATGGAGGGAGAGGGGTGCATAACCCCAGTGCAGCAAAGAGTTTGTGGTCATGCTGTGTTGGGTTCTGGGTTGTGCTCAATCAGGATTGGCCTGTATGCCACAGTCCTATATTTATTTATTTATTAATTCCATTTGTATCCCGCCCTCCCCGCGAACAGGCTCAGGGCAGCTTACAGTAATCGGTACAAGGTACCATAAAACCCACATAAAGACATTTATAACATTTTAAAACATTCAGGTCATCATAAAGTGCTAGTAGTACTAAACATCCCATCACTCATTGAGATGGCGTGTTATATGATGTAACAGCAGACAGTTTCAGACCAAGTAATCTTAAATCAGTCTGTAGGGCTGTGGTGCCCCTCAGTAAGTGTCAGTGTGCCCAAGCAACCCCATGCCTGATGTTGCCTCCCTACTTCACAGGTCACCGTATCTACAGAGCGGCTTGAACGGTACCTGGGAAGTGATGACCTGGACACTTCCGCAATATGGCATGACCCCGACCCTGGTAACTGAAGGCTGGGGCTGGGGCCAGCAGAGTTCTGGAGTGAATGCAGGAGGCTGGTGGAAGTGTGCAAGAGAATGGGTGTAGTTTGTGTCCTCTGCCCTTGGTGATGATTCTCTTCTGGCATTTTTACCCCCAGACTGTGCTGTGCGTTTTTCTGACTCTTCCTTTGCCTGGGAACGGAACTCTGATGCCACCATTAGAGAGTGAGTCACCACATATGCCATCGTTTGCACTGGAGGAGGAGAAACTGATGGGACACATGTGATCTTTTGCTTTTGGGAAGGAGAGATAAAGGGCAGGAGGACTACTTGTCTATTTGTGGAGCGGTTGTAGCTTAGTATATAGAAGGTCCCAGGTTCAGTCCCCATCATCCCCAGTTAAAGAATCTCAAGTAGAATGTGCAGGGAAAGACTTTTCCCTACCTTAGACCCTGAAGAGCCACTGCCAGTCAGAGATGACAATACTGCGTTAAACAGACCAATGGTCTGACTCAGTAGAAAGCAGTTTAATAAGTTCATATAACATTTTGGGTCAAGCAGGAAAAGTTAATCCTAACTCTTGATCCAAGGAGACATTATTTTATGGCTCCTCTGATCAGGGGTGGCTTTCCTCTGGGCCCAGGGTCGTGTCACTTGCTTCCATTTACATCCTTCAGGTTTGAATTCCCATTCTTGCATTGAAGCTCATTGGGTGAACCTGGGACAGTCAGTTTCTCTCAGCCTAATAATGTACCTCACAGAGGAGAGGAGAGGAGAGGAGAGGAGAGGAGAGGAGAAGGGTGTTGTAAACTGCTTTGGGGATAAAGTGGGGTATAAATATCTAAATAAATACCTACCTATCATTGGTCCATGTGCTACTTTTCCTTGCAGCATAACCCTGAAAATTCCACATGGGCACTTGGTGGCTGTAGTGGGGGCTGTGGGATCTGGAAAATCCTCTTTGTTGTCAGCCATGTTGGGTGAGATGGAGAACATCAAGGGGCATGTCAATATTCAGGTGAGGAGAGGTGGGGGTAATATGAGATGGGAAACCAAGGCCGCTGTGTGAGCTAGTGGCTATATGGAGGGAGTAGAGCCCTGCGTGATGAAATGGAACTATGGGAAATCCACACGTTTAATACATATATCGTGCAAATGAAGAGAGCAATATGGTTGCGAGCCATGCTCCTCCATTATGCGGAGACTCTCTAGGCTTTGTCACTGATGGGAAACAGTGAGGGTTTTTTTAGCATTTCAGTGTGCTGATGTTGCTGTGCATATGTCCGCCTACAGGTTGGCTAATGCACATCCACAAAACCTATTGGTACCTGGAGAAACTCCAAGTACTGTGATTCAGGTGCTCTTTATTTAGTTGCTCTCTGTTCTCACCACAAGGTGTTTCCCCAGGATCAACTAAACCTCCACTGCTACTTTACTGCAAATTTCTTAGTTTGCCCATTGGCTAACTCCCATTCCATTTTCCCCAAGTCTCTCACCTGGGTTGCCTCTCTTTAAATGCCACACTCCTCCTTAGCCCTCCAACAGCCCTACCCTTGAGGCCAGTCCTTTCTCCTGTAGGAAGGCTGACAGCTGGCTTCTTGGTTGCTTCTCTCTGGAAGGTGCATTTTCCTTCATTCTCTCTGCTAACGGCAGGATTGGAGAGTTTCCAGCTGTCTTTCACAGGCTCCTGCACAGGCTATTACTGCAGCATTCCTGATTCCTGTTGCCTCTTGGACCTCAGTCAGCTCTCCTGTCACACTCTTGCATAGTCCTGTCTCCTTGCAGATGCACTCCAGGCCCATCTTCTTCCTTCCCTAAAGTCCTGCATCTCTCCCTTTTATTTCCTGGCCCCTATGCCTCCACCCTGTCCACAGTCACTCCCACCTGGGCTTCCGTACTAGTCTGTTGCTGTCTGCTCCCTGGTAAGCTGCTACATGGATGTTGTTTTCTGCAGGGCTCCGTGGCATATGTGCCTCAACAGGCATGGATTCAGAATGCCACACTGAAGGACAACATCCTTTTTGGGTCACCCCTTGATGAAGCCCGATACCAACAAGTGCTAGAGGCATGTGCCCTACTTCCAGACCTGCAGCTGCTTCCCGGAGGAGATCTTACAGAGATTGGGGAGAAGGTACCAACTTTGGGCACAGTGGCAGAAGGGCAGGGTGGTGTTCCGGGATGGTGATACAACTAGGGCAAAGAGGCTGAAAGGACTTCCTGATGAACACTGCAGCACAGTCATTTTTATGTAGGCAAACCAATGACTCCTGTATGTGAGTGAGAATATGGAATCTATTCATATAATTCAGTAAGTTTAGCAGCCTTGCAAATAAGTCCAGAAGAGTGATTGGCCTGCTAGAAAGACTTGGTAGACCACACATATTTTTTAGAGAATGCTGGCAGCCTGAAAGAAAAACAAGTTTCATTTTCTTTTGGTCATTAGCTAATAGCTGCAAGCAAATTTAATCGATCTCCCAGTTTACATAAGTTTCCTATCTATTCATCTAGGGGTGATTTTAATTTGCCTCCAAATGACCAAGAAAGTTAATGTTTGCATGCCTGGCGTAGATAAATTTTGGATCATGGAGGCTATTGGAAAACTACCTGCCCATCTGGTTTAGAAGAATCTTGCTCTATTTTTCAAGAAAAGGGGGGTATCTACTTTGTGCATCCTCAGTAATTTGTTTGTTTCAGATTTTGTTAATGTTTGGTTTGTGACTTGATCTATAATCTATGGCTTGGCTCATTTCCTTAATAGATCTGCTGTTCATGGTTTCTGAGTTCTTGTATTGTGCTTGCGATATAGTTGTAGTCTGGACTCTGTTAGGTTGATCTGTGTTGGGTGAACCACAAAGAGAGCCCAGAAGACTAAGCCTGGCTGTTTTCTTATTCAGGGAATTAACCTAAGTGGAGGCCAGAAACAACGCGTTAGCCTGGCTAGAGCTGTATACAACAATGCAGATATCTACTTGCTGGATGATCCCCTCTCAGCTGTGGATTCACATGTAGGACGACATATTTTTGACAAAGTACTGGGACCAGATGGGCTGCTGCAGCATAAGGTGAGGGTTTTTTGCCTCATGGTCCTGGGTTTGGGGAGAAAGTGGTTGTCACACTTCGGAGTTTGGCTGAACAGAACAAGAGTATGCTAAGTAGGGTTTCCAGGGCCAGTCTTCTAGGGATGAGAGGCCATTTTGTTGGAGGACGGGAGACTGTTCTGAGTTTTCAAAGCACACAGTGGTAGGACTGTGAAGAATGGGCCTAGGTTTAAAAAGTAGGTCCAGGTAAAGGGTGTGTAGTCTTTATAGGACCCGTCTATTTAAAGGAACAAGTCTAGGTTGTGGTGTGGCTGGTATGGATGCCATCTTGATACTGTCCTCTGAGTTTAGTATCCTGTTTTGTACCACAGACGCGGATCCTAGTGACCCACAGCCTGAATTTCCTGGCACAAGTTGATGACATTGTGATGCTGGTGGCTGGAGCTGTGTCAGAACAGGGTTCTTACAGCACCTTACTGGCTAATGGTGGGGAGTTTGCTCAGTTGCTCACCACATATGGGAACCAACAAGAGAACATGCCCGAAGAGGAAGTCATGGGTAAGAGGCATCACCCTAAATGGGGTTAAGGGGTACTAGCTGAGGTCACCTTCCGCAATGCATCTTGATCAAGGATGAGTCACGTGTCAAAACTTGTCTCTGAGCAGCAGGCCCGTAGCCCACGTGGGGCCCATGGGGCCCGGCCTCCCCACTGGTTTTGCGGGCCCCCTCCCTCAGGGTTCCCGTCTGCAGGCAGAGACACACACACACCACCCCTCCGCCTGCACGGATCCCCCCATCCCAACGGGGCCGCCGCGCCCTTTCCGAGCCTCCGACGGCGACTTTTCCTCCAGTGACCTCGCCCGCCCAGCGCCCAGCTAGAAAGACGCCCCGGCCGGCGCAGCAGCACTTCGATCGCCGCCTTGCACGACACACACACACCACGGCCTGCCTCGACGACGGGAGCGAGCGAGGCCCCGAGGAGCCCACAGCGGCAGCGGCAGCCGAGCCGGGGAGTTAGTCTGGCATTGGGGGGGAGGAAAGGCACTCGGCACATGCTCAGGACACCTTCTCTGGTGCACACCGTTATGACTGGGAAGTCACCGCAGCTGAGCTTTGGCCCTGAAAACTGGTGTGGGGGCTAAGGCTTGGGTGTCCAGAGGAATGCGGAGGAGGGGATTCCAGATCCGCCTCCGCCTCCCTCGCGCAGGGGGAGAAGGCGGCGGCTCGGAGGGGCCGGCAGCTCTCAGCAGGAGCGCGCCAGAGGGTCTCCAGGAGTGGCAGCCAGCTCTCCCCAAGGAGCAGCCTCGCTGGGCGGTCGCCAGAGTGGCGCGGGAAGCCGGGCGAAATGGGTGAGTGAGTAGGCGAAGATGAGGACCCCCTTCCTCGTCCCTTCCCGCCGGAGTGGAGCGCGTGGTATGAACTGGGACTGCCTTGCACTCCGGTGGCTTCCATGGAAACTTTCGGGAGAGTTGCCGTCGACTAGGCCAGTGTCTGCTTCCAGGCAGAGTCCCGCGCTAACTCTCCCCCCCCCTCTCACGGAACAGCGTGAGGTGAGGCGGGGGCGACTCTCCCCCCTCCCCGCGCCCCGGGCAGGGAAGAAGTATCCGTGAGGAAGGGCTGGGCGTCCTGTTTTGCATTCTATCCCAAGCGGTAAGGAGAAGCCTCGGGGCGGGGGGCGCTTCCACTCACGTGCAGAGGAACGCGCTTTCAGTCTGGGTTTCGCAGCGCACCACGGCCCCTTGCAGATGGCCGCCCGAGTGGTTTGGAGCGGCGTCCTTTCAGCACGGCGGTCAAACCAAAGCCTCTCATTCCATTAGAAACACTCCTGTGGTCTCTTTTTGTTCCAATGACTGCGGGATGGGATTTGACGCGTTTGCAAAATTGGGCGACCCGTTTGCAAAGTTGGGCGAGCCTGTGCCTCGACTCCTCTGGTCACACGTTTCGTGTGAATGCTGTTTCCCTGAGACTGGCGGCTTTGTGGGCTGGAGATCCCTCCTTGAGGTGGGGAGGGGGCGGAGACGCACATGGTTTTGGCTGTGCTAGGTGAGTGCAAGAGAAGATTGTGCTTTGTGAATTACATGGAGAGTAAAATTCTGCTTTGTGATTACAAGGAGAGTAAAATGTGCTTAGCAGGCTCGTAGCTTTATTGCCAATGCGGGGCACGCTGGGGGCGTGCCCAGCGTGCCTGGGGTGATGTGTGTGCGGCGCATGTGTGCTTTGCGCGCGTGCGCACACACTCCGGCCTCCCCCACTTTCCCCAGGGACCCCCACAAGGAAGGGTTTAGCTACGGCCCCGCTGAGCAGAAGAGACAAATGCCCATCCGTAAGGTGACCTAATATGATGGCCCTTAAGAATCATTCTTCCTACGGTTACCAACATCCTAATGTGGGATTATTCCATGCTTTTGACTTCTAGTGGGGATGGGTGAAGAGCTGGAACTAGATGGAGACCCTGAGCCTGGAGCTGAAGAGATGCCAGCTGACATAGTGACCATGACCCAGAAGAGCGAAGCCAGTATTCAGCAGAAAAACTTCACCCGTAGGTCAGAGCCTTCTGTGAACTCAGGCCAGACCCTATGGCCACCTTATCTTGAATTTATTTCACTGTTCTCACCCGTCTTCATTCTGTTCCCTCTGAGCCCCTGCCTGTCCCACGTCTCCTTTGGCTGTTTCCTTTTAGAACATTTATCTGCCTTGTCCAGTTAGGCCCTGAAGTGGGGAGGGGGGGGTAAGGGCCCCCCTAAGAAGCTGGCAGCCCGACCTGAATGGCCCAGGCTAGCTAAGCAGGGTCAGCCATGATTAGTATTTGGATGAGAGACTATCAAGGAGGTCCAGGGCTGCTATGCAGAGGCAGGCAATGGCAACATTCCTTTGGAAACCCCCTGGGGTTGCCATAAGTGAACTGCAACTTAATGGTACTTTCCACCAAGAAGTTGGTATTTTTAAAAAGATTTTATTTAAACATTTTGCATGAGAAAACTTGCATTTCTCTCCCTCCCTTTTTTTTTGAACCCCCGAAGGGGATTTTTTATTGCATTTTCTAAAGACTACAAACTACAAAGAAAAAATGGGAAGGGGAAACAACTACAACTAAGGATACAGGAAAGTAAACCACTAATAACTAAAACCCCAAGTATAGGAGATCTTTACATTAGCTTGTATAAGTGTTATTCTTAACATGCTTAGATTACATTGAGCATGGTCATTTATGCTAATATATTTAGCTTTTAGCCCATCATTTAACTATTTTAAGAAAATTCCAAGAGCAACATTAAAGTAAATGTTTTAAGGCACAATTCAGAGTCCTTCAGCCTTTATTTAGCTTTGTTTTTTCTTTTCCTCAGTTGATAGTCTCGCTTGTGGGCTGCCGCCTCCTTATCTGAAGCAGAATCCATATCTTCACTGGATTTACTGTGTTCTTCTTCCCCACCGACCTCTCCTGGCTCTCCCAATAGTAATCTCAGGAACTCATGTGCTTTAAAGACAGAGTCAATCTTTTCTTTTTTGTCCTTAATTTTAAAGGTGACGCCTTTGGGAATCAGCCATCTGTAGGCAATGCTGTTCGTTTGCAGAAACGATATTAGGTCTTTATACGCCTTCCTCTTCTTCCTGATTTCAAATGGGATATCTTTAAAAATTCTGATGTTGTTTCCTCCCATTTTTAGCAGCACTTCTGTAGTTGTTTTGAGTATAAAGTCCCTGACATGTCTCTTCGAGAAACTAACCACAATCTCTCCAGGCAGATTATTTTTCTTGATATAGTTGGAATAGGATCTATAGATCACTTCCATTTTGCTTATCAAGTATTCCGCTTTTAAATCTGTAACTGGAGCTAATGCTTCACTCAAAAGTTCTTTTAGATTCTCTCCTTTTGTCTCAGGGACCCCTTGGAATCGGAGGACTAGGTTAGCTCTCTCCATTTTCAGCTGAAAAATTTGAAATTCACCTGAATTTCTTTTCTTTTCCAGCATTTGCACCTTTTTCTTGACTTTTTTGGTCTTTGCATCCACTTCCTTGACTTTTTCCACTGTTTGCTCCGTTATTTTTGTGATTTCCACTAGTTGGAGCTGCTGAGCTGCAAGGTTTTGATTCAGTACAGTTAGCTGCTGGTTAACGTTGGTCATTTGGTCCAACAGAGGGCGCATGGCTTCTGCTAGCATTTTGGATAGCTCTGAGGAGTCCTCCAGCCGGGGACTCAAGCCTCCTGTTAGTTTCATTTTTGCTAGCTTGTCTTTCTCCGTTTTCTTCCTCATCATGTTTGAGGCTTATTTACTTTTAGTAAAAGTTGCTAAAGTCTCTGAAATTCGCCCCAGCGCTTATCTACGCTCCGGTAAGTCTCTTAAAACATATTTCCACGTTTTTACTTCTGCTCCCCCCTTGGCAAATCGTTGTTTTGTTTATGCATGTGGGAGGAACCCCTCCCCTGCTCGCTCGTCTCACTGTTCCCAGGGGGCGGGGGGGGCTTTCTTTTAGTTTTTTGGCATCTCTTTTTTTACTTGACTCACTGTTCATTTTTGGTCCAGGGATCTCGCTCGATCGTGGTTAAATCGCCCGATCTCCAACGCTTGTCCCGGCCGGCGGCTCTGAATCATTAGGGTGGCAGGACCATCAGGGCGGAGGAGTGCCTCAATTCCGCAGCATCTTGCTGTGGAAGAGGCTACCCCTCAAAAGCCCCATGGCAAGGAGCCTTTTGCACCGGCTCCATGGGGGGGCAACGGACAGTCGAGCCCCCTCCTCACCGCAGGCGCTCAGATCGTCTCCCTGGAGGTCCGGGAGAGATGTCTGCTAGCGTGTTGCCATTAACCGGAAGCTCCAAAACTTGCATTTCTAAGGAAATATTTCTCTCCTCTTTGGCAACCTCTCATCTCTTGACATCATTAAACAGCACTGTCAGCCAATCATTTCATCTTCCGCACACACATCCTGTCAACATCTTTGCAATGCTTGCAAGGCTCAGGGCTATTTATTACTATTCATGGATTTTTACCCCACCCTTTCTCTGCAACATTGTCTCCCCCTGAACTCTGGGGGTGTTGCCTGGATTCCATGGTTCTGCCATGGCCTTCTCTTTAGACATCCTGGGATTCTGAGCTTCATCCTAGAACTCTGTGCAGCCTTGCTGACTTCAGCCACTTCTGCTGAGGTGGGAAGAGCCAAAGCCAGCTGATGTGGGACAATGACATTGGAGGTGGGCGGCTAGAAATGAAACATGTGAAGAACTGTGCAACACCATTCAGCAGCAGACAGGAGTCCCGCTAGTGCAATGCAGAGAGGGAAGTGGCATGATACAACCCAACCTCATCATATCTTTGAAACTAAGCAGGGTCAGTAACTGGCTGGGAGATCACCAAGGAAGTCTCTGCAGAGGCAGGCAATGGCAAACCTCCTCTGCTTCTCACTTGCCTTGAATGCACTTGTTTGAGTCACCATAAATTGGTTGCATCCTGAAGGCACTTGCATGCGTACATACGTAGTGCACAGGCAAGAAGGGGAAAACTCAGAACTATCTCACCCTGTTGTTCTCCTGTTCCAGCCTTAGCAACAGCAGCAACATGTCCCTTGTCAAGTCCGGTCAAAGAAAACTGAACAGGTTGAAGTCCATGGAAGAAGTGAAAGGACAGAGGCTGATTGAAAATGAGGCTGTGGAAACTGGCAAGGTGAGAGTGTGGCACCAAAAATACTCTTTTTGACTCATAACTTGGGCACGTACCACCATGGGTCTCAGAGAGAAGGAAGTGGAGACTACAGAAGCCTTGTCACATCCCTTTTACAGGAGGTAGCTAGAGCTCATCTCATCAGTTCCTAGAAATAAGAATAGTAATACCCCACACCATGGCCTCCTTTATAACCAGACCTGATCAGTGATGGCCATGACAGCTGTTCATTTTTGGCACTGTACCTAAGTGCATGTTAATGCATTCAAGCATGGGTCGGGAATGTAATTGCTGTTGCAGGATACATCATGGGAACCCACCATAAGTCAGCTAATTACAAGTCTCTACCCTGCAGGTGAAGTTCACTGTGTACCTGCAGTATTTGCGTGCTGTTGGGAGCGGATTCTCGATATGGGTCTTCATTGCCTACCTTGGGCAATATGTGGCCACAGTCGGTTCCAGCCTGTGGCTTAGTGCCTGGACGAATGATGCCCAGAAACTCAACCAGAATGATACGTACCCGGCCACCCAACGTGACATGCGTGTTGGAGTCTATGGGGCACTGGGTGTGGTCCAAGGTATGCCTCTTAAATTTAAAGCTGATTAAGGAATGTAGACTGGGTAGGATCTGTTCCACTGCCATTGTAAGTTCTGGAAGAGAGTTTGCTGATGAACTATAGTTTGCAAGAATTATGGGTGAGTTTGATTGCAGTCACTGTAGTTGGCTGATAGCGTTAGGCCCTCTATGTAGAAGACAATAATTTATACCAATCAAAAGACTTCGAAAATTCTGAACACCTGAAGCTGCCTTACTCAGGCAGATCAGTGGTCTATCAAGGTCTGTAATGTCTCCTTGGACTCGCAGCAGATCTCCAGGGTCTCAGGCTGTGGTCTTTCACACTCCCTGTTTACCCAGATCCTTCAGACTAGAGATTAGCAAGGTTTTTTGTTCATTTTTGACTTGTTTTCTTGTTTTAAAAACTTGATTTGGTTTTCTTTAATTTAAGCTACTTGTTTTGTTATTGAGTTGTTTTCATTTCCAGTGGCTCCAATGGCTGAAAGCCTTTCCACTGCCCAGTTTGCATGAAATTCTCAGGGATTGTACACCACACCCATGGGATGCTCTTTGCCAAATTTTAGCTTGATGGGATAAAGTATCCCCATTTTATAGAAAGTAAAATGTTTTGCCTGCAGAGCAGGAACTTTGGTAGCCAACAAAGTGGAGATAACTTTGTGTATCTACATATGTTCACCTATGGTCCCTGCCACACGGGGGGAAAGGTACGGGCAAAGTGTGGCTTTCGGAAGCCGCACCAAAATAGAGACGCCATGGCAGGATCACATTTGGGCGCATTCCGTCCCCGGCACGATCAGATGCCGGGGGAGGCCACGGTGGGGAAAGGGAGGCTGCCGAACTGTGCATGTGTGAGCATGCGCAGTTCAGCCAGGACCCTGGGATGCACCAGCAGAAGGACACGCCGGCGATCCCACGGCCAGGCTTGATGCGGCCGTGCTGGAAGGTCCACCTCGGTAGGTGGTTTAGTTTTGCTGCGGCTTTTTGGGAGGAAGGGCCGGATTGGGGACGGGTGCGCAACACTTCCCAGATGTTGCGGTGGGATCGCGCTCATTTGCTGCGCCCCCGATCTGTCCCTCTCCCGGCCCAAAACCTTTCGTGTGACCGGGGCCTATTTATGTTTAAAGAAGCTGGAAGGGACATATCTATTTTTGAACAAAACGTAAGAACAGCTTTCCTGGATCAGACCAGTGGTCCATCTAGTCCAGCATCCTGTCTCACACAGTAGCCAACCAGTTCCTCTGGGGGGCTAACACTAGGGCATAGGGGCTGAGGCCTTTCCCTGATGTTGCCTCCTGGCTCTGGGATTCAGAGGTTTAGTGCCTCTGAATGTGGAGGTTCCTCTCAGTCACCATGGCTAGTAGCCATCGATAGACTTATCCTCCATGAATCTATTTAAAGATGTTTATTCCTGTGGCCATCACTATATCTTCTGGCAGCAAATTCCATATTTTAATCATTCTCTTTGTAAAGTTGTATTTCCTTTTGTCCGTCCTGGATCTACTGCCCATCAGTTTCATTGGACGTCCTTGAGTTCTAGAATTTAGGGAGAGAGAAAAATTTATCTTTGTCAACTCAGTCCATCCCATGCATAATTTGATAAACCTATATCATGTCCCCCTACCCTTAGTAATCTCTTTTCTAAACTGAAAAATCCCAGACTCTCCAGCCTTTCCTCGTAGGGAAGGTGCTCCAAACCCCTAATCATCATGGTTGCCCTCCTCTGTGCTTTTTCCAGCTCTGCCGTGTCCTTTTGGAGATAGGGTGACCAGACCTGTATAGAGTATTCCAATGAGGCTGCACCATAGATCTGTACAGGGGCCTTACAGTATCAGATGTTTTATTCTCAATCCCTTTCCTAATAATCCCTAACACAGAGTTTGCCTTTTTCACCACTGCAGCACACTGGGTTGACACTTTCATTGAGCTATCCACTACAACCCCAAGATCTTTTTCCCCTCTCAGTCTCAGCAAGTTCAGATCCCATTAGCCCATACTTGAAGCAGGGACTTTTTTGTCCCAGTGTGCATCACTTTACACTTACCAACACTGAACTTCATTTGGCACATTGTCACCCAGTTTGTGCATCACTTTACACTTACCAACACTGAACTTCATTTGGCACATTGTCACCCAGTTTGTGGAGGTCCTCTTGGAGCTCTTCACAGTCAGCCTTGGTTCTCACCGTCCTGAATAATTTGTTGTCATCTGCAAACTTGGCCACTACACGACTCACCCCTAGTTCTAGATCATTTATGAATAAGTTAAATAGTACTGTCCCCAATGCTGATCCTTGTGGGACCCCACTGCTTACTCCCCTCCATTGTGAGAACTGTCCATTGATTCCTACTCTTTGCTTCCTGTTCTTTAACCAGTTTTTAATGCATAAGAGGACCCGTCCTCATTTCCCATGGCTGTTAAGTTTACTCAGGAGTCTTTGGTGAGGTACCTTGTCAAAAGCCTTTTGAAAGTCCTGGTATATAATGCCTACTGGGTCACCGTTGTCTACATGCTGTTCACTTTCTCAAAGAACTCCAAAAGGTTGGCGAGGCAGGACTTCCCTTTGCAGAAGCCATGCTGATTTATTTTACCAGAGCATGTGGGCAAGGGGATCTAAGCTAAACCTTGTTCCCTTACACAGTTTACCTTGCTGCATTCTGGGGATGGAAACATTTTTTCTCCCTGCTGAAGTCTAATACAGGGAGTGAGCCCAGAAATAGCACAGGGCAAGAACTAACATCCCCTCTGTCCATCACCCTTGCAGTTGCTACTGAGGACAATTAAATACTTTGAAAGATTTCAGGTTCCCATCTCATCACTGATCTTGCATATCTTATCTGATTTGTCTTTCTGGCTGTCTCTTTTCTGTTGTGTCGCTGTCACTGATTGCTGTGCACAAATATTTAACACGGCAAGGCAGATGCTGCCTGGTGTGCAGAAGTGGGAGTGGCAAGCATACCCTTTATCTCTGCCCCCCCCACCCCTCAGTGCACAGTGCTACCTTCACGTATGCCAGTGTGCAAAGGCAAAATGTTTGCCTCTGATTAGCCACGGCTGCTGTAGCACTGTCTACCCCACCCCTTCTGCGACCAGCCCTTTGTTGGGAACCAAGGTTAAAGTTAAAGCAGCTGTCCAGAGTGGCAGACTGCAGAGAGCATCATTGTGGAACCAGTTATAGTCCGAAGAATTTGTAGGCTCGCAGCAGAGGTTTGATAGCTAAAGAGCAGAACTCCAAGGCAGGTGGACCTGTGCCATATTCAGCTTAAATTCCTAGGGTTAGCCCTGCCAGCATCTGCATAAGTATTTGGCCCACATCAATGTATGTATTCATTCCAGCTCTCTTCCTACTGGCCGGATCCTTTCTTGCTTCCAACGGTGCCGTACGAGCCTCCCGCTTCCTGCACCTGCAGCTGCTCAGTAACATCCTCCGAGCGCCCATGAGTTTCTTCGATACAACGCCAACAGGCCGCATTGTGAATAGGTTTGCCAAGGTACAAGTTCATGCTTTGTGAAGCCTGAAAGTTCCCCGACGGACCGGGGATACAAAAATAGGCCTTGTGAGCCTTTGGGCTACATCAGGGACTTGGCTTGTAGGAATAGGCCAGTGCCTTATACAATAACATGCTGAGGACATGTTGGGAAATGGGCATGAATTCAGTTGGACACATGATGTTTCTGTAATGGCTGTTAATGTGATTAGCTCTGGCTTAGTGCATTCATGGCCTAGACTTTCTTCACAGACACATGTCATCCCTCAAGAATTCAGTGATAGATGCAGTTTCCATAGTCTTTGATACAGTACCAATACACACTGTGGGCTGGTACAGTGAAGTGGTTAGAGTGTAAGGGCTTTTCCACATCCTCATTTTACTCACTGCTAAGTTCATTTCTGGGGGGGGGGGGGGTAGTCTGTTCTGCAAGTGTTTTCCCTTCCTCTAGTGGTCAATTCGATATCATACAGCTTTTTCCCCAGCATAAAAACCTGCAGGGAGATACACTGGGGGGAAAGCTGTGTGATATTGAACTGATCACCAGAGGGAGCCAAACATGTGGAACAGAAAAAAACCCCAAGAGACAGAAATTTAGCAATCAAGTAAAATGAGAATGCGGAAAAGCCCTAAGTCTAGGGCACTGGAGACAAGGGTTCAATCCCACTCTGTCATGAAGCTCACTTGGGCCAGTCATTCTCTCTCGGTCTAACCTACCTTACATGGTTGTTGTGAAATGGGTAGGGGAAAATATATATGTGCTTCTCTGAACTCCTTGGAGGAAGGGTTGTATAAAAGTAGGGGGATTATAGACCTGGAGAAAGCAAACTGAAACTCCATGGGAACAGGGGCCTATTTTTCTCGTTATGAAACTGCAGAGCACCACATATACTAATGGTACACAGTATAAACAGGGAGAGCCAGCATGGTTAGATTGTTGGACTAAGATCTGAAATACCCAAGTGCAAATCTCCCTGCTGCCATGGATGCTTGCTGGGTGACCTTGGGCCAGTAACTGCCTCAGCCTAACCTACCTCACAGGGTTGTCGTGAGGATAAAATGGAGGCAAGAAGAAGGGCATAAGCCACGTTGGGTCCCCACTGGGGAGAAAGGCAGGGTATAAATGAAGCAAGAAACGACAAAGAACAATGACCTGTGTGCAGTAATCGCCTTTTGCACTGTTTGTGCCTCCTCCCATTCATGGTCCTCCACAAACAGGGGTTTCAGCCTCCAGCCTCCTCTTTCTGTCAGCAACCCTTCCATGAACAGGAAGCTCCCCTCATAGGACTGCTGTTAACCTTAAGGTGGCTCATAAGCATCCAGCTAGATTGGACTCAAGCTTGGAGCCCATGAATTGTGACCCAAAGGCATTCACAGAATGGATCTCTCCTTTTCAGGCTCTCCCCCCCCCCCCCCCTGTACAAAGTGCTCCTGAGAAAAAGTTGGCTTAGGCACAACACCTCAGCAAGGAGAATTAAGCAGGAATTGCCATCCCCCTCTCTTACACAAGCTCTGATGTAGTTGTCAGTAATTATTCCAGATTGGTAGCCACGGTGGTCTGAAGCAACTGAACAATGTTTGAGTCCAGTGGCACCTTTAAGACCAACAAAGTTTTATTCTGGGTATAAGCTTTTGTGTGCACGGTCACTTCTTCAGATACAATGGAATGGAAATTACCAGTCCATACATATAGGTAGAGAGAGAGAGAGTTAGTTGCCAGGAAGGTCTAGTTAGAGTCAAGATGCTAACTAGCCCTTCCTGGCAATTAACCCCACCCCCACCCACTCTCTACCTATATGTCAGGCTTGAGGTATGTATCTGATTAATGTTTCCCTGTTTCTGAAGAAGTGTGCATGCACAAGAAAGCTTATGCCCAGAATTAAATTTTGTTGGTCTTAAAGCTTCCACTGGACTCAAACTTTGTAGTAATTTTGCGTCACTTGTAGCCATTGATGGACCTCTCCAAAATAAATCTTTCTAATCTCCTTTTCAGGCTTTCTGTGCTCCATGCCACCATCTCTGTTCTCATCTTCCTCTTCCTTTGCAGGACATTTTCACAGTGGATGAGACCATTCCAATGTCATTCCGCAGCTGGCTGAGCTGCTTTTTGGGAATTCTCAGTACATTGCTGCTGATCTGCCTGGCTACACCTTACTTTGGAATTATCATTGTGCCGCTGGGTATCCTCTACTACTTTGTTCAGGTGAGTTGGGACTCTGTGTCTCCAGGACACTGACAACCTGTCTCCATTTAGAACATTTCCTTGAACTCTTGGACTTCAGTTCCAAACCCAACCTGGCTGTCCATTAGTGCTGAAGACCAAAGTCCTCCTAAGATGTCTCAAGAGTGGGGAAATGAATGTGCCTGGGGTGGGGGAGATGGGACTGCAGCTGCAAGCTCCACCCCCAGCCTACGTGCTTTCATTGGAAACCGTGTGAGTAAGAACCATGCTAGGGTCGCTGTGGGTGATATGCATGTAGGATTGATTTGTGCATGCACTGAGATCAGTGTCGGGACTGAACCTTCTCCTTGCCCTCTGCGTGGGTTCATTATTTGCCCACAAATATTTGGAAAGAGATCTAGTCTTTAAAAATGACTAGGCATAACTGCCTACTGGGATTACTAAACTGCAAAGTTACCCTTATTTGCTTCATTTATTCCCCACTGTTCTACCCCAAAGTGGCTTACAACCATCTCCCCTCCTCCATTTTATCCTCTCAACAACTCTGTGAGGGTCGGTCAGGTTGAGAGTGTGGGACTGGGCTTAAAGTCACCCAGCAAGCTTCCATGGCAGAATGGGGATCTGAACCTGCGTCTCCCAGACCGTGGTCTGGCACTGTAACCACTACATTACACTGGCTCTACCCTGCATTCTCAAAGGCCATCTATTACTTCTTTTTATTCTAAACAAGGTAATAGCTCTGTGATTTTTCTCTCTCCTTTAGCACGTAGAATTTGGCCTCATTTTGAAAGAGAAATAAGAATTTCGCAATTTGCACACATTTCACAAATTCAAAGACCAGATATACTCTATACTAGCTCAGAAAGCTGTTCCTGTGCGGACATTTATTCTTAGAAGAAGAGAAGAGATTGGATTTATCCCCCGCCCTTCACTACCCAAAGGTGTCTCAAAGCGGCTTACAAACTCCTTTCCCCTCCCCTCCCCACAAGAGACACCCTGTGAGGTAGGTGGGGCTGAGAGAACTCTTGACAGAAACTGCTCTTTTTCAAGGACAGCTGTGCCAGAGTTATGGCTTGCCCAAGGTCATCCAGCCAGGTGCAAGTGGAGGAGTGGGGAATCAAACCCGGTTCTTCCAGATTAGACTCCGTGCACTTAACCACTACACCAAACTGGTTTAGAAAGAGTTACGGCCGCCAGCAGCTAGGAAATGATCCCAGCACCAAAGTGTAGAGAAACAGGCCTGTAACTTGGTGACAGCAGCAAATCTGGACTATCTGGTCACACTGCAAACTGTAGTATACAGTTTCTGATGTCTTAGAGATTGCCCCTGGGGTGTGTCCATATTTTCCCGCTCTTTTCCCTGAAGCTTCTAGGAACTGTAGGCAGGGAGGTTTGGCAGCTCCATTGTTCCCTGTGGAGTACCTCCCTTCTCCTAAGGACTACCAGGCTGGCATCCATTTTAAAATACACTGCTGCCTCTGCCTGGCAGCCATTTCGTTACACCAGGTATGAGCTTTCGTGTGTACGCACACTTCCTTGGATACAGTGAAATGGAACTTACCAGTCCATACATATAGACAGAGGTTGAGCAGTAAATTAGCCTATAACATAATGAAGATATTTATCAGAATCAGGAAAAAAAAGTTTGGTTTATATGGTTACCATTTAACATAATGAAGATGTTTTAACAGATGCAAAAACCAAACAGAAATAACAAGTTAAGTCCACACAGTCATCAATTGTTTGGATTCAGTTCCATGGGAAACACACAGATTTACTGCTCACCTTCTGCCTATATGTATGGACTGGTAAGTTCCATTTCACTTATCCGAGGAAGTGTGCTTGCACACGAAAGCTCACACCTTGAATAAGAGTTTGTTGGTCTTAAAGGTTCCACTGGACTGATACTTTGTCCTACTGCTTCTGACCAACGCAGCTGCCCATCTGGATCTGTCTTTTGGTGAATGACACATTTTGGTAAGCCAGACCTTTGAAGACCATTTTTGTTTGCTGTTGCAATGTAGAAAGACAAACCTGAATCCCACTTTTTAACAGAAACTCAGCATTTTTTTCAGAAAGCATTCCTTCAAATCGTTCTTGCAGTGCTTGGAGCATTTTGCTTACTATGTTGTACTAGAGTTGGCAAAGCAGAGATGAAAAATTTCAGTTACCACACTTACAAAGTTAAAGGAGCATCTCCCTTTGATCTGCCATGCTCTGCCTTTGATCTGGCATGCTGAACGCCTGGGTCCTGTTCTGTGCAAATGTATCAGTGACATGAATAAAACAGGCTGTTGCCTTAGACAGGGACTGAAAAGACATAATTTCTGGTGTCCTGTCTCAGGAATATGTGCAAGGCTGTATAGCCTAGTATTTCTATCTCAATCTGAAGATTATTTTTATGATGGAAAGAAAAATAACCCCCCACCCCCCTGCAAGATTGTGAGGTCCCCGCCCTGCTTGTGCACCTCATGGGGATCTCTCTCTACTCCTAGCAATTCTACGTGGCCACATCCCGCCAGCTGCGACGCCTGGACTCGGTCACCCGGTCTCCCATTTATTCCCACTTCAGTGAGACAGTGTCAGGCCTCTCTGTTATCCGGGCCTACGGGCACCAGGAACGCTTCCTGTTGCACAATGAGAAAATTGTGGACGTCAATCAGAAGTCTGTATACTCCTGGATCATTTCCAACAGGTGAGGCTATAACATGGTCAGGCTCAGGCTGTTCTGTAAAAGGGCAGAAGGAGCCATTGGCTTCAGGGGACATTTTCCCTGCGCGGCCAGAAGCAAAAGTAGTTTTCTGCTGCTTTGCCTAGCGGCTTCCATCTACTTCAGAGGTTTGTGCTTTCCCTCTCAGCTACTGGAGGAGGCACTGACTGGGCATTTGATAAGCCGATAATTGAGAGGGTCATTATTGATATCCTGAAACACTGGAGCTGCCCTCTTCCTCCCCCACTAGATGGCATAGTTTGGATTAGTTATGGTGTAGAGTGAGGTACTGTTTGTGGAGCTTGTGGAAAGCTGACTTGATCCTTCTTCACTTGTCCTTTTCTACAGGTGGTTGGCTGTGCGCCTAGAATTTGTGGGCAATCTGGTGGTTTTCTTTTCGGCACTGCTGGCTGTCTTTTCCAAAGGCTCTTTGGAAGGTGGCATTGTGGGACTGTCCATCTCCTCAGCTCTCAATGTAAGTGATTGAGTATGCTCACCCTTGGTCAGAGAGGTGGGCAGGCTAGAGAAGAAGAAGAAAAAGAGATTGGATTTATACCCCGCCCTTCACTTGGAGTCTCAGAGTGGCTTACAAACTCCTTTCCCTTCCCCTCCCCACAACAGACACCCTGTGAGGTGGGTGGGGCTGAGAGAACTCTGACACAAACTGCTCTTTTTCAAGGACAGCTGTGCCAGAGCTTGTGACTGACCCAAGGTCACACCAGCAGGTGCAAGTGGAGGAGTGGGGAATCAAACCCGGTTCTCCCAGATTACAGTCCGCGCACTTAACCACTACACCAAACTGGCTGTTGGGTATGTGCACTAACAGGTCAGGTGCAGGATTAAAAACCTTTTAGGACATTGATTGGTATTTCGACCATGTATTTTACTAGTTACAAGACACCATGTGCTGAAAATAAAGTGCGATATAGATCTGGGGTGAGGGGAGAGGAGCCTGCCCTAATGAAACTCTGGGACCATTCGCTGGATAGTGTGGGGAAGTGGGAGGATTGGAAACTGTTCTTGGGAAGGGAGTAGAGTTCCCAGTGTCCAAGTTCCATGGCAAGTAACATTCTTTTTGGACAGGGCGGCATTGACTGAACAAGCATTTGGTGCAGGTAGAAGGGCTGGAGAATTAGGGGTGGCATCAGTGACCCCCCTCCTCTCCTGTTATGCAGGTGACTCAAACACTCAACTGGTTGGTACGGATGACGTCGGAGCTGGAGACCAATATCGTGGCTGTAGAGCGTGTGCATGAATATACACAGGTGGCAAATGAGGTATGAGGAGCCAAGGGGTTGAGAAGAGTATTAACAATAAATTGGAGAGGGGGACTGGAGCATGTTTCCAAAGCTGTGGGAGAGTGGCACTAATGAAATATTTTCCCATGTCTTGCTTGATGCCTGTTCCGCCTCATGCAGGCGCCATGGGTGACAGCGCAGAGACCACCTCCCAACTGGCCCAGCAAAGGGGAGATCTGCATCGTGGACTACCGGGTGCGTTATCGACCTGAGCTAGAGCTGGTTCTTGATGGGATCAACTGTGATATCAAGAGCACGGAGAAGGTGAGGTGCTGCTGGGAAGGAAAATATGGCTGTATGAGAAGGGGTTATGGCAGTGCGGAGAAACCTGTAGATGTGGGGAGGCAGTGGTCAGAGCCTTGATCTGCTGGGCTTTATTTCTCACGGGCTTGAAAATTTCCAGGTGACTCAACCACCAGTGGTTGCCTTCTGGCCAAGAGTAGTGACCACTGCATACATCACGTGGAGAGTCAGCAAGAACAGGGATACAGAAGGATGGGTGGCCAGCAGGCTGAATGAATCAGAGAAATTGGTGGGGGAGGTCTGAAGAACTTACCCGATCCTTTGGGATCCTCTCTCTCCAGGTTGGTGTCGTGGGCCGAACAGGAGCTGGGAAATCCTCCCTCACTAACTGCCTCTTTCGCATCCTGGAGGCAGCTGGGGGAAAGATCCTGATTGATGGGCTGGATATAGCAACCATTGGCCTGCATGACCTGCGCCAGAACCTTACCATCATCCCGCAGGTGAGTCACTGATTGGACCCGTATTGATGGTTGTGGTGGTCAACCTTTGCCTGAGGAGTTGAGCCCTTAGCTAAACGCTTGTTGAAGTGGTTTGTGTGTCCTCCTTCATGAATTAGCCAGGCCAGTTCTCTTGAAGCAAGGTTTCTGGTGCCACAATATACTAGCTCTTTATAATATATAGCTTAGTGAGAAGAGGGACACAGACTGAAGAGGATGCTTAAGGCCTCTGGCAATGCTTCTATATCATAAGACAAATATGCCCTACGCTGCAGCAATAAAGTTAAGTTTATAGCCTACTAGCATCTCACCGAAGAAGCCAGCAAGACTGGACCTTTCCACATGGTCTGTGTGATCTTCTGTCTTTTTAAATCTTATCACATCCAGCCTGATAAAGAGCCCTGGTGGGCTTGAAAGCTTGCACAATGTTTCGTATGAATTTGCTTGGTCCTAATAATAGGTAGGACATGGGTTTTGGTTTTGGATGCCTGCCCACAGCCAGTGAAAGATCTAGTTGGTTCAAACTAGCTCTTTTCAACCCTGAACCCCTTTTGGCTGCAGAATCCTGTTCATTCCGTTATGCAACCCAAACCGTCATTGCCTCTTCTACACCAAATGCCCATGAGGTGGGATTAAAAGAAAGAACAGCCAGTCCTTTCCCTCAATCTCCCATCTATTCTAGCTTCTTCCACCTACCATTACCTTTTGCCTCCACACTTGCAGGATCCCGTTCTCTTTTCGGGGACCTTGCGCATGAACTTGGACCCATTTGACCAGTACTCGGATGAGGAAGTCTGGCATGCTCTCGAGCTAGCTCACCTGAAGTCTTACGTGCGTGACCTGCCTGAGGGACTGTCCCACCTAGTGAGCGAAGCTGGAGAGAACATGAGGTATCGGATGGGCAAGGGGTTTTGTGACACTCTGCCTATGTCCTTACTGTACCAGTGTATCCCTCAGCCTCCCTGGCTGCATTACTCCGTTTCAATCACAACTGTACTTGACAGCTGGGGGGCATTGTGGACCCATGTTTGCATCCGTCTCCTTCCAACAACTATGTCAATTTATCCAGGTTGCATTAGTGATCACTCTTTTACCCACAGCGTGGGACAGAGGCAACTTCTCTGTCTGGCTCGAGCCCTCCTCCGTAAATCCAAAATTCTGATTCTGGATGAGGCCACAGCAGCTGTAGACATGGAAACTGATCACTTGATCCAAGAGACTATCCGCAGCGAGTTTGCTAAGTGCACCGTGCTCACCATTGCTCATCGGCTACACACCATTATGGACAGCAACAGGTATGGGGTGAAACTGGTCATGCACAGCAGTAGTGTCCAGGTCTTCATTCTCTCCTGAAGAACAGGAGAGAGAGAGAGACCCAAGTTGCCTTCAGCCCTGCAGTGGAATAATTACAGGAAAGGCAGCAACTTCTGCCGCAATAATCTAACCTCTCATGCAGTAAACTTTGAATTCCCACTGAACATTCCTAGAACAGAAACAGCACGCTTAGAAACCACAGTCCAAAAAACTTGGGGCTAATTCAAAATGTCATATGCTGACACAGGGCCTTTAAAAACTCAGGATTTATAAAATCCATGAGTGGATCAAGCAGGGTTATTCTCTGAGACAGGCAAGCAGAAAAACTGTTTCAGCATGTAGCACGAAGGAATTAACATACGTTAGCAACAACTTTTTAGCAAGCGCCAGCAACATACTTCACAAAAAGCTAACTAAGTTCTTGAAAACCTGTAAGGTTAATCTTGGGAAAACAGCCATACACTGTGGCCTTTTAGTTTCTTGTCATTTTTTGCTTCCCCCTACCCCACAAAGAGTGGAGCTGCAGTGGCTCAAGTGGTTACGACTCTGAACTGCAGGCTGTGGAAGGTCAGTAGTTCAGCAGTTCAAGACCCGAGTTGCCGCATGACGGAGTGAGCTCCCGTCTCTAGTTCCAGCTTCTGCCAACCTAGCAGTTCGAAAGCAAGAAATTGCAAGTAGATAAATAGGTACCACTTCGGTGGGAAGGTAACAGCGTTCCGTGTGCCTTGGTGTTTAGTCATGCCGGCCACATGACCACGGAAACATCTTTGGACAGCGCTGGCTCTTCGGCTTTGAAACAGAGATGAGCACCGCAACCCTAGAGTCGGACTCGCCTGGCTTTCGAGCAAGGGAACCTTTACCCCACAAAGAAAAAACTTCAGCACTTTGCCCTTTTTTTGGGGGGGGGGGAAGCCCCCTGCAAGATTACTTGAAAATGCACATTGAACCACAGCTTCAGAACCAGTGGAGTCAATTTCCTTTGCAAGGCTGTTTTCCTAGTTACCATTCTAGGAGGGAAGAGAGAGGGAGAGCTGTTTGGGTGCTAACATGGTGGAGGCTCAGATTTCTCCCTCTTCTCCTCTCCAGAGTGATGGTGCTTCAGGCTGGGAAGATTGTGGAATTCAGCAACCCCGAGCAGTTGCTTCAAGAAGAAGGCATCTTTGCTGGCATGGCAAAGGATGCCGGTATTGTGGGAACCCAGGACAGTGCCCTGTAAGGGACAAGGGCAAGCCAGAACAAGGTCGGGCTGACTTCACAGGACTCTGCTGTAGCTGCCCAAGGGCTGGCCAGGCTGCCTTTGTTTCTTTGTAACACTTTATCTGCTAGCAATGGGCACCTGGGCTGTGCTTGCACTTCATGGACCAGCTCCTGATGCTGAACACAGGCACATCTGGCTGAACTAGAAGATTGCAGCTTTCCTAGAGGCCAGGAAAGATGTATTGAAGTTGTACTTTTAAAAGCACACCTTTCCTTCAAGATGCAGCTCTGTTGATCGTAACTTTTTTTTTTTTTGCTGTATGTCTTTTAGACTTTCCATTGATTTCCATGCCCTGCACTAGGCCACAAAGGCCTTTTGCTTCCTATTTTGGCTGTTCCATTTTATGACATGCACTTCCCTTCATTTTCATGATGTTTTTGAAGTTCCACACAGCTAGTTTGCGTGCTCCTCCAAGCCTTTCATGTTCACTTGAGGCAGAGGAAGGCTTATGAGTCATATGAGACTTTTAGAACACTGAAAAGTGTTACAGGAATGATTATTTAATAAACGTAGTTCCAAACAATCCAGTTTTCCCACTTTTCTTTCAGGCCCAGATTGTGGTGTGAAGTTGTACTAGACATGAAAACACAGAGTCTGGCTCTATTATTTTCTCCCTCTCTCCCCCTGGTCATAGTACATGGTTTAGGATTGTAATCACATTCATGAAATCTGCCTCATTTGCAGCCCCTATTCTTAGACAATATTTACTGTTCACAATTAGTCCAATACAGTCTTTTTGACGCTACTCTCAATGTACTGGCAGCTCAGGCATGTGGCTTGCAGCATAGGGTGAGCAGGAAGGAAGCGGGGGGGGGGGGGCTAGGACCAAGAGGCTCTATGTACACCAACACAAGTCACTTCCAAAAGAGAAACTTTATTTACAAAACAGCAGCTCAGGAGTCGCACTCAGGAGGGAAACTGCATCTCTTGCATGGTGCTCTTACATTGGAGCAGGAATCCTCCATGACTGGTCCCCAAGGGACAAACCAGGCCCAGTATCTACCCTTACACACAGACTGGAGCATCCAAAGTGAGCACTAGACCCACCTGAACTTCAGCAAAGGAGCCTTAACTGCCCCCACAGTAGTCAGCACCCAGTAACATTACAGCCAAGGGAGTCTTGCAGGGTGGCCCTCAGGAGACCTCCTTTTCGTTGGCTAGTAGCCAGCACTTCTGCATGTGCACCGACATGTCACTGGCTATAAGGAAACTGACTTAGACCCAGAATGGAAGAATAAGCACGATCCCTCCAGCTGCATCATCTCTTGCTAGTTTGCAACCTCGTTAGTCAAACAGACCAACAGCACAATCCGACGAACACTTCCCTGGGAGTAAGTTCCACTGAAGAGAGCATAGTAGAATTCTGAGCAGACCTGCTTAGGATTGCTCTCTAAATGCCTATTTCAAGGGGGCAGGATGAACATCACACAGCACTGCTGACTGCTCCCCCTTGCCCAGCTAGGCAACAAGGTTCTGATTCATAGGAGTTAACAGTAGACTCCCATGGGAACACCTCATTCAACTTCACTGGAAATCTGGTCTGACTTTCAACCAAATGAATTCAATATGGACCACTAAGGAAAAGAGAGCATTGAGCAAGACTCCCTGCTTTGGTCTTCTGTCTGCTTCCAACAATGATTTAAGGCATCAGTTTCTGACTCAGCCAGATCACATCTCACGTGTACTCAGTCTTCCGAATGTAACTGGATGGCACATAGCCCCGCCTCCCATGTGCCTCTGCCAACCACCACTCCTGATTGCCAGTGATGTCTTCAAACTGTAGGATCTTTAGTCTTTGGTTGGCTGTTATGCTCAGTTCATTTGAATTCCGACCCTTAAAAGTATAAACCGCATAGTAGACCTGCAAGCAGAAAGACAAGGAAATCAATGGCACCAAAAGAGCAAAAAGCTTCAGATCCTATCCTGCACCACTCTGAACCCTACCAGATGCACCCCATCTGCTGTGTTGTCTCCATATTAGGCGGCATGGATTCAGACCAGACCGATATGGCCCTGCTCCATTTCCTGAGCCTATACATATTCCCTAGTCACCTGGTTTCCCTTGGACTCGCTGTTCTTCATCCTCGAGTGGCCGTCCTCCAGTGAAGGCATTGCCCTAGCCTTGGCCCGTGCTGTGTGTCCATTGCGGGAGTCAGGGCTACTGTATCGGCGAGATGCTGGAACAACACGAGGTGGCTGAGCAGATTCTACAGCAGGGTCCATTTGAGAACAGACGGCATCCACCTCGGAAAGGGCTTGAAGAGCACTGCTCAGATCGCCTTGGGAACCAGAGTCTTGCGTAGGCTTTTGAGTGATGTTCACCGATGCATTGCTCAGTATGCTACTCGGGGCACTGCTACCCCGCGACGAGGAACCGCTGTGCTCAGATTCACTGGAGGAATAGCTGCCTACAGAGGCATCTGAGTGGCTGCATCGTGGGTTGTAAGGCTTCAGGAAGGAGCTGTACACAAAGCCTTTGGTCACTGTGGGGATGAGGAAAGGTCACGTTACAAGTGTTGTCAGGGCACCAATCCCACACACAAGGAAGCCCAAGACCTGCAAGGTCTCCTCTCACCTCCATTGTCAATGAGCCAGCGGTTCTGACTGCCCATGGGGTCCTTCTTCTTGATGACACCCACCAGGTCACCTTCCAAGAGCGACACATCCAACTCTTGAGCTGCGTTGAAGTTGCGCTCTGCCTGGAAGAGCTTGTCAGGAGGGTACCGAGCCAACAAGGCTGTGCGTAGATCCTCCGACTGCAGCATGTAGCTGGGCTGAAAGGGAAGCGGACAGTGCCTGTGAAGGGGAGGGACGTGCTGCAGCACTCCCTCCCCCCGGCCTGCTGGGCCTAGGCTTGCCCTTGCAGAGGCATCAGGCCCGGGCTCCTCATAATCTGTCCATCCTTTTAGGAATGCCCATACTTAACTATCTGCTCCCACCGCGCAGACGATGGCTTCCTGCCTCTCCCTTCCCTCCTCCCCACAAGTCTCACCATGCCCAGGAGTGGCTGCCTGCGTGCTGACTGGCGCTCCAGACTTTTCCTCTCAAAAGGTTTCCTGGCAGGAGAGATGGTCTCCGGGAAGAAGGTGAAGACCTGCAGCTGCTGGAGGACCCGGCTGTGCTCTTCCTGGAAGATGGCAACCAGGTTCCCCTCTCTGCCAACAACTTGCAGCAGCTGGAAATGGGACAGCAACAGAGTCATGAGAGTGGAAGACACGTGGAGCCTACCAAAGGTCAGCTAAGCCACACTTCTGTACAAAATGAGCTGGTTTGTTGCTGTGCCTCAGTTAAGGTAAACCCTGAGAAAACTCATTAGCCCAGCACCAGAGAGGCCTACTTGACTTCTCTTCCACCCCAGCAGATAGCTCCGTATTGACTGATGCATCCTAGATGAACCTCATCACCTCACAGAGTCTTTTGTTTCAACCAGACCATCCTATTCAGACCCCTGCTCTTGATTTCCAGTCGCATTTTCCAGCCAACCACCACAAGAGAAACAGAGGAAAAATGCAAAGATTGGTGCAAACCACAGTCGCCACTCAAAATATCTACGTGGGGAGGTTATGAGAAAGTGGAAGCTGAAAGGCCTTCCCACCCCCTATCACAGACAGAAAGCAGCAACAACCCAAAACAAACCCCCACAGCCTCAGCCAATTTTCAAATCGTACTGGATCTACCTAAGGGCATAGTGTTTTCCTCCCACTCAACAACTGTGGGATTGTGGATTGTTCACTCATTGAAAAGATGAAAACTGGAGGTCTTCTGTCCACAGCTTTTCATGGCTTTTCAAGGCCAAACTCCTTGCACTCCCCCGCTTCTGTGTACTCACTGAGAGCAAAGGTTGTAGTTCCTGCAGTGCCAGGTGCACGAAGTCACAGTGGGCCTCAGCGTAGCCCCGCAGACAACTGGTGAAGAGCTCTTTAGCGCAGCACTGGAATTTGGGCAGCTCATCCAGCAGCTGAGTGTTCAGGGCCTCATAATTGTTGCGTGCCGACTGCAGCTCTTCCAAGGTCCGCTTGTCCTTAAGCCTCTCGGCACGCTCCGTGCAAGTGTGGAAGTCCAGGAGCTTGTCGAAACGTTTCTGCACCAACTTGTGAGGCCCAGCAAACATGTTCAGCAGCTGGTTCAGAGGGGTGATCACCAGCCGCTCCGTGCGCTCCTTCTACAAGACAGAGAAGGGCAGCTTTACATCATGGCACCATCACTGCCTGTTCTTCCATTAGAGGTAGTATACATTACAGTAGCCCATAAACACGAGGATTTTCCATCACTCTGTAAGATTGCTTTTGGCTGCAACTCTAAGTACACTTTCCTGAGAGTAAGCCCCACTGCATAACAGAGCCTACTTCCAAGTAGACCTGCTTAGGATTGCTCACATTTGTTTATATTACGAACACGCTGGAAGGGCTTTTGCTCTTCCCAGCATCTCCCTGGATCTTCTTCCAGGCTGCCTGGCAAATCACTATTCCTTTCTATAACAGCTACCAGTAGTCCCATCATCTTGTACAGTCTCTCCTCCCCACTTCCCATTTGATGCTGCATCTTCCTTATCTCAGTGTTGGAAGAGATTTCCCAGTCTTTTCCAACCTCGGCTCCTTTTTCTATCACTTTCTGCAGCAGACTGGGAATCTATGCCAAGTAGCAGGAACCTGACAGGAAAGGAACAAAACAACTCACAAAATCAGAGAAGAGCTGGTCACTGATGAAGCGATGGACCTTCTGGAACTGTTCCAACTCTGCACTGCTCTTCTCCATGCACAGGTCCCACATACTCACGGCTGCTGTCACTTTCACGCAAGCTGACTCCTGAGGACCGAGACACACACAAATGTCAGCTTCACCACCCCTAGACCTGAGCCTATTTAGAGCCCTACAAGTCTGCTTTAATGTAATTTAATTTTGTTAAACCCAATGGGGACCCAAAGTGACTTGCAGAATTTTTTATCCCAGCTTCTGTTTTTATCCTTGCAACAACCCTTTGAGATAGTTTAGGCTGAGAGTGGGTGACTGGCCCTAGGTCACCCAACAAGCTTCCATGGCAGAGGGGATTCCTTAACTGGGTCTCCCAGGTCCTCATCCAACCCTGTCGCACTGGCCCTAGTCACTACCAGCTCCCAGAAACACAGAAAGACTCTGACTGAGGCACAAAAAATGCTGCACAGGTGAGGGGGGGGTCCACTTCACAACAGCCCCACTTGCCCCCCCCCCCAAGACAGATCCTCCTCAAGATCCCCCACACACTTATTCACCCGGACATGCTGAAGGTAAAGGGAGAGGTCCCGGATGAAAGATTTGATCAGCCGTTCCTGCATCCGGAAATTCTTTTCCGTCTCCTCGAAAGCCTCATCCTTGAGCTGCAGTGGAGACAAAGCATGTTGACAGGCGCGATGGAACTTCCTGAGCACTAAAGCCAATACGGCTGATCCACAAGCATGTGGGCAGGGATCAAACTTACCTGGGGTGCAAAACCTGTGAGGTGCTTGAGGTGGCTGCTGACCCGGTTGGATTTCTTGATGATGGAGTGGAAGTTCAGCTTGGAGATCTTCTCGATGAGGCTGTCGTCATCCGTTTTCCGGTACTTCATCACTGAAAGGGAAGGGGTGTGCTGGGAATGAAGGCCAGCCCCAGTGCCAGAGGAGAGAGGACTACTCTCTCCTCCCATACCTTCCCCTAGGGGGCCCCACAGTCTGCCAGTTCACTTTAGCTCCTCCCCTGCCTCCACATCACTTGCAAACAAGATCAGCACCATCAGAGGCAGGCAGGCAGGCATGCCTGCCTTCTGACACAGACAGGAGGACCTGTCCCTTAGCAGCTGGATACCAACCACATCAATTGCCCTGCAGCATCACTCGGTTAAACTGAATGGACTTCCTGTTTTTATCATGCAGCTATTACCAGCCATTACCGGACCTCTTGCTTTCTCCATCCTTTTCTGGAACACGCACACAACCTCCTCATGCTGCATCCTGCCCCTCCTCCTTCAGTGGCTTCCCCTTTTCTCCCTCTTGCCCACATGACTGCATCACCCAGATTCTCGCACCTCTTCTGCCCAGGAGCTCACAGCGCTCATGGCCACAGAGCTCACCTAGGTCTTTGCGCCGCTTGTACTCATTGATGTTACAATTGATCTCCTTGACAGCCAGGACAGCAGCTGCCAATGGAGCACGATCAGGATGAGACTCGGGAGTCGCGTTCAGGAGCTCCATCAGCAGCAGCGGGTAGCGCATCACACGCTGCACTGGCTTGATCAGGAAGGAGCCCAGGTCAATGTAGTTGGTGCAACCCCTAGTAAAGACAAGGAAAGTTGGCAAAGGGTCACATAATACTAAGACATCCTCCTACAGCCAGCCTGGTTGTCATGTCGAAGCCACAGCATGCCACACCTTCAAAGCCAACATTCCCCCAAAACAACACTGTGTTTCACCATCACAAAACCTGATGTCATCGCTGTCTCCCACAGATCGCCAAATGCAATCCTGTCTTGTCGCTAGACCAAGATCACCTTCCTGTTGTTTAGGTGAACCCTTTCCACAGCTAAGTGCCAACTTTACAATGTCTGCTCCACCCCTGGCCATGCCTTACTCAGCTCCTTCCCTGCCCTGAGCAGGCAGAGGATCACAGCTCAGTACTTAATTTCTTCACACGCCTGGTACATCCCTGGCCTCTGCTGCCACCCTGTCCCACTCCTGCAGGAAGCACAAGCCCCATTCCAAGACCCCCCCTCTCGGGTTCTTCCTCAGGCAGACATTTGAACTGTATCATACCTATCTATGGGTGTACAAAATAGGTTCACAGAAGTATAGCAGAGGAAAATAAGGCACACAGAATTTTTGGGAACAGTGGAAAACAGGCAAATAGCACAGGAAAACGGCTTACCATGCACTGTACAGACTCCTGGCAGGCAGGATGCAGGGGGGGCGGGGAGAGAAGAAAAGACAGCCGATTAAATTGGCTAGTGGTTGCTATAGTCTCCACCCCTCCATTACAAATGGAAACCCCTACTAATTACCAGTAGCTAAGGATAAAATCTGGAGAGTGCACATATGGGGCATATTCTACCCCAGCACAAATTGGTGGAGTCTTCCATCCTAACTGGGAAGGAACGCAAAGGACAGAGAATCAGGTCCAATTACCCCCCGCCATTTCACCTGAGGCTCTCCAGTGATTCCAGCAAATGTTTCTGCACCCGCTCATCCTTTTCATAGGCTTCCAGGAGCGCAATGGCCTCATCATGGTTCTGACAGTGCACTTTGTACACATCCTCCAGCTCGGCCCGAAGCGCTAGGAATACTGGTCCTTTGGGATGGGAAAGACACACGTCATTTAAGCACCTCTTCCTGAGGCAAGCACCAGGGAAGGGAAGGTGCCCCCGTGGCCAGCAGGGGTAGACAGCAACCGTCACTGCTCAAACTGCAGTAGAACTGGGAGGCTGAGAAAGGGGTGAGATTGCAGTCCGTGCATGGACTCACAAACCATTACATCTCTGCACATTGCCCTGCCTTCCAGTATACACCCATTTACAGAAACATATGATGTCACTGTTAGTTCTGACTCACTGGGATATTCTCCTGCAAATTGTCGTGTCCCCCCCCCCCAATCTTACACAACATGGACAGTCACAAAAAGGACAGGCTGAAGGCTGATGACTGTCATATTTAGAAGCAAGAAGGAATGTTTCCTCCATGTCAAACAGGGCAGTGGCCCTGTGTTTTTAAAATCCTCCACAAAGCTTGAATCATCTCCAAATATCATTGCTCCAGCTCATATGCCAGTTCAGACTACTGAAGAAACGGGAATGCATTCTACCATGTTCCCTACTCAATACTGAAATGAGAATATAAGAAGAGCCATGCTAGAGCAGATCCATCTGATCTGATACGATCTCCTGTTCCTAAAAGAGAAGAACACAGGAAAAGCCCAGCCTGAAAATGGGATTCAATCTAGGGCTGCAATCCTGTACAGAATTAAATCCTTATGCTTAAATCCACTGATATATATGGATTTAGACAGTTGTCAGCTGCAAGGCAGCAAAAGAGAGCTGTAGCAACTCATCTCTCACCCAAGCCACTTTGAAGAAAGGGTTCAGGTATGGCTCTTCTCCAGACAACAAAGCGAGGCAGGAAGCAGAGGGCTGCCTAAGTCAAGTGCTGGCATCAGATGGATGAACTGGGGTAGACCTTGTAAAACAGTGTTGCTTTTCCCGCCTACCCCAACCAGCCTCATATCGGGATTTGCCCCCAAAAGAGCAGCTTGGGTTGAAGCACATACCAACAGCATCTGCCGCTTCCAGGGCACTTAGCAACTGCTTTGAGAAGGCAATTACTCCTTGAATGTTTCCAAACAGCCCCTCACAATCTACGTGCGGCACCTGTATGGAAGCAAGGAAGCATTAGGGCAAGAATAACATCTCCTCCAAGCAGGTTCACAGCCACAGATATGCTAGGACCATCCCTTTTTGCAAGAACAGGGTACTGTTTGGTCACTGCCTGTAAACACAAAACAGTGACAGAGAACACCGATGCATTCTGCTGGACTTGGTCCAGTAATGTCCCAATATAGAGGCAAAATGCCACCAAGTAATCCACCACCAGCGGCATGCATGAACACACAGGAACACCTGGAAACAACCCAACCCATCCCACTTATTAATGGAATAGCATTTGCCAGGACACTGGTAATATCTCACCCCTGGCAAATGGCTGATTGAAGCCCCCCTCATGGGTCACTGCCAGCTCCCCATAACCTGCCCAGCCACACACCACACCCACCTGTGCCTCCTGCAGTGGCATCTGCACCTTCTGCACACACATCTCGAGGTCTCGGATATAATCCCTCTCAGTCTGCAGGAGCTCTTCAATGACCTTTGCTCTCTTCTCCAGCATCCTTTTTTCCGGGTTGGGAGTGGAGGCTGTTGTTGCTGCAGCCTCCAGTGATGTTGGCTGGGAGGAAAGCAGGGTCATTTCTGAATGAGAGAGAGAGAGAGAGAGAGAGAGAGATCAGATGTGTTTAGGCCACGGTTTTTGAGCCGGCAGCTCCTTATATGGGAGCAGTGGGTAACTGGAAGTTCATGGGTCAAATCCAACCCACAGAGGACCACCAGCTAGCCCGCCACACCTTTCTCACAGATAAAAGATCCTTTTAGTACAAGACAGCCTCCCCTACTGCTGGCTTCTGGGGTGAGAAGAAACTGCCAGGAACACATGCACTCCGCCACCCACATGTTTCCAGCAGTCTCCCTCTCTCCCAGGCCAGGAAACACCCTCGTCTGCAATTTTCAGTCAGAGATGAGTATACTGGCAGGCAGCAGTAAGTCATTGGGAAGGAGGAGGGAAAGAACCTGCCACCTTGCATTTGTGCTGCGACCTAGATTGGCCACTGGGCTAATCTAGTTGATGGCCGCTGCTGCACGGCCACGAATGCTCTAAATCGGGGCTACTTCACAAGACACCTTAAAAAAAGAAACACCACAAATCGTGGATATGCAGCAAGGAGGCCAGCCAAATGGGAACTCCCTGCTTATCAAACACAGTGTGCATTGTGGAATGAATCTACTGCGTTAACAGCACCAGTACTGGACTAAGCCAAGTAATGCTACTGAAGAAGCTCATTGTGGGAAATCTGTTGAATTAGAAGAAGAAAAATATAGACACAGTTACCCTTTCAAGGAACTCCTCAACTATATAATACCACAACAATGAAAGCCAAAAATACGCAAGGTCCTCTTACCATAAACAATAATGACCACAGGAAATAAAAAGAGCTCTGAAAGATCTTAGCAAGTCCATGCAACAAAAGAACCATCAAAAGTGATTACAGAGCATCTCTCCCTCCCTCAATCTTTAGCCTGCCAGAGGGCAATCTAATACTACCACCTGCCCTGATCCAGTTCCTTGCTGCAAGTGAGTTATCATCTGCAACTGCTGGAAACAGGAAACTGCGCAGGATGGATCACTGAGGTGACTACTATTAGAGTACTGGTTAGACTACTCCTGTGTCTAGAGCTGTTTACCGTATGATGGAATCCAACACAACTCACTGTCCAGGACACACACCAGAATGTGACTGTTGGAATAAACATGAAGGGCTAACCCAGGCCCGCTTCAGGTTGAGACAAATTATGGAAGTGCAGGGAAGCAAACTTTTATCGCACAGAGTAGAAGAAGAAAAGTATGCATGGGGTGGGCGTTAGGAGGGCATTGCATTAAGTGATCTGGGGACTACCAAAATACTCCCAGAGGAGTGGCTGCGCTACAACAACAAAGAGATCTCCAACAACTCAAACACTAGCAAAAATATTGTGCTGTGACCTTTCCTAAGCTACAGCCTAGTTCTGGCAAGGGGCATGCCGCGTTCTGGACGACGAGAGGCATGTATCAAGATCCGACAGGAAAAGCAGCTTTACACAGCAGACCTCCCCTATCTTCCCAAACAGCTCCAGTCGCCCGCTGCCTCCCCCCCCCCCCCCCCCCCGCCGCCCCAACCAGAGGAGCAGCATTCCAGTCCGAGGTTAACCTCCCCCCACTATCAACACTGGAAGGGGCGTGTCTTGATTCACAAGGAATTCCCAGAAAGTGCAGGTTTTACAACCCGGGGGGGGGGGATCCCTGCCCGCCCCATATACTAGACCTCTGCACAGCATCCCCCGCACCCCAGTTTTCACCAAGCTGAGCCGAGCTCCAGAGCCATCCTCACCCGCTACTCTTGTCTGTGAGCACCCGGTAAGGGGGGACGAACGAAACTGACCCCCCCTTGCACAGCGTCACTCTTTGGGGTATTTAACATCTCAATAGACTGGAGCGGCCCCCCAGGGCCGATCAGCGCCAAAGCCCGGAGCTGGATATCCTCGGCTAGGATGCGGAAGAGGAGCCCCGTTACACGACCTCCAATGCTACCGCACCCCCAGGTGGTCAGTCAGTCCCTCCAGCTTGATTCAGGGAGAGCCTCAACGTGTTCTGGGATAGTACATATCGATGCTGCCTGCAGGTGGGCCAAGTGATCACACCGCCAGTTTGCTGTGCTGCTGAGACCGAGTTGGGCAGAGAAGAACAGGGAAGCGCGGACTCCGACTCAACGGGCGAGTCCTTGAATCCCCTCCCCCCCGGGCTGGCTAGGCTTACACGTCGGAACACGGCGAAGGGGCACAGCAAAGCTGTCTCCGTTTTCCGAGCAGCTGGCCAGTCCGTGCAAATCACTGCAAAATCTGGAGCACGAGGGCGAAACTGCCCGGCCGGCCCCTCTTTACGCTCAACGTAACCGGGTTACAAAAGCAAATGCCGTCCAATCCGAAGCGGCTCGTGGTCGTTCAGAGAGGGGCGCTGCCTGGTTTTCTATCCCACCTGCTGCTGTCTAGCCGCAGGCCAGCCCCCTGGCTCAGGTTCACATGCAGATTCCTGGGGCCCAGCAACCCCCAGCGCTGGTATTTCCAAGGGATTTGTTCTTTTAAAGAGAAAACAGACGGCTCACTCTTCCTCTCCCCCGGAACATTCCTTAGGGAATTTTTCAGAGACTTGTTCCCATCCTCTCCACCACTGGGGGGGGGGGGGGAGACACTTTGTGTAGCGTGGTGTAGCAAAGGCCATACTGCTAAAGGTACACTCTCAACGATTATTTAAAAACTACTGCATAAAGATACACAAAATGAAGCCCCCCTCCCTTAACTGCTTTATATTTCTACCAACATCTCATGCAGATCGTCAGGTCTAGTCAGCTCTTCTTGAACACAAGTGCAGAGGGACTGCCATCATTTTCTTACTGTGATATCGATGCTCTACTGCCAAATCATTAGATTTTTTGGGGGGCACACACAATTATTTTCAAAAGCCAACTAAGAATAAAATCATCTCAATGGGGACACGCTGCTGTACAAGCAGGGTGGTTCTTTTTCCTTTTTGAGTGCCAGATCTCACTATGCTGCCCACATGCCCTGAATTTTGATGAAGCAGGTCAATTGCTCATTCTCTGGCAGCAGTTTGGTTGTGGTCTTCCTATGTGCCGATCCTGGTCAGCATGCATTTGCATTCTCACTCCCACTCCCAGTGACAAATGCTTTGGCACAGTCAGACGCACACATGCCCTTTCAACCCAGATCCCATTGTGCATAGTGAGGCACTCTGAACTGCTAATGCATCATTTTACAATAGTGCAACAAAGGACTGGAAAAGGTCATTATGGAGAGCAGAATCTGCAACGCAATCAAGCCTGATGGTGGCACTATTTATTCCTCAAAGACAATCCTCTTAGGCCATGTTCATTCAAGGACTGTTCCTCTTCCCCCATGCTCTCCCCCCCCCCCCCCCCCCCACTAGAACATAAGAAAAGGTGAAGATTCCACTAGCCTAGCATCCAGGGTCCCCCACAGATGTCCAATGGAAACCTATGAGCAGAATGTGAAGGAGACAGCAGCCATCCCTCCACTGTGGACCTCCAGCAACTGGCAGTCAGTGGCAAACTGCCTCTGAACATGCAGGTTTGCATCCCCACTCCCATGTCTAGTGACAAATGCTTTTTGGCAGCATCGGACTCACTCGTGCCCTTTCAATCCAGATCCTGCTGTGCATAGTAAGGCACTCTGAACTGCTAGTGCATCTGTGGCCTTCGCTATAGCTTCTGGCAGTGAATTCTGCAATTTAATTATGTGTTGTGTAAAGAGGTATTTATTTTGTAAATTCTTAATCTACAATTGGTCAGTTTCCCTGGATGACTTCAGTTCTGGTATTATGAGAGGAGAAGTCAAAGAGAGCAACCCTAAGTAAGTCCCTATTTATTTAACGGGGCTTACTTCCAACAACAGAAAGACACACAAGCCTCCTATTTGGGTTTGCCCTTTTCCACTTGTATGATATTTTTTAAAGAGATGACACAACCAGAACTGGTCTCCACACCAAACCTGCCTCTTGCGCCAGGCCTGATCTGTTCCCATGGCTTCATACTGCAGGCTAAGAAATCTCAGTTCTCCCCTGGGAGATGCTGACTTGTCTGTCTGACATATTATCTTCCCCAACATTCCATCCAGTGTTAAAGTTGCAGCATTGTGTAGAGTTGCTACCCTTCTGATAAGCACAGAGTTACCTCCCCAGCAGCAAAAGAAACATTTTCTAGAAAAGGCACTAAATGTGTGTGTGTCCTGGAGGCCTATGAGCTGGCACCAATAACCACCACAGCTCTACTTTAAGATGCAGGATCCCAGTTACCCCAAAGAAGCATCTCAGTTGTTTATCAGTGACAGGTGGAGCTCGGGCCACAGCTCTCAAGGCAAAATCCTCCTTCCCAGGAGCGACAATACACACCATTCCTCCTTTCAAACATTTGGGATTCCAGGCCAATGTCATGGTTAGAGAAACACCAATCATGTGCAACTCCAAACTTCTAGCAAAGGTTGCCATCTTTATTCTAGAAGGACTTCTATGGTTGTTATAGTTCTGTTGCAGCCAGAAATGGAACTGATGCATTATTCCTCATCCAGGCATCTCTGAGATGGCAAAATTGCACTTATTAATTTTTGGCTTGCTATGTTGCTGTTAAAGGCACAGAGCATCTATTGGGTTAAAAGTCAGGACCCCGACATCCATTCCCTCTCCCAATGGTTCATATTCAGAGAAACCATGACAGAGAGCACCACTGATGTTAAGGAGGCCTGGTGCACTTTCCTTCCAACTCTGTCCCCAATGCAACATTACTACGTGGCTATACCCCTCCAACAGAAGCTCAGTGAAGAATGGGCCTGCTCTGCATATGGGAACAGTAAGGTCATGGCTGCAGTGTCGTCGTCTTCCTCTTCCTCCTCCTCTTCCTCTCCTCCACCTCCTCCTCCTCCAACAGTTCTGTGATGGGCAAAAAGACAAGGACTTTCCCCATCACTGAACCTATATATTGCGAAAAATGGCTTCTACAAAATAATTGTCCATTATGCAATGATTAATGACACAGATGCCTTGCTGGAAAAAAAGGTGGCAACCTTGCTTTTTAGCTTCTGGCTCACAGCCACAGACGTCTTACTTCAGATTAGTACAAAGGCCTGGCTGTAACAGGTTCATCTTCATCATAAATCTGTTTGTAATTCCTATATATTTTTATCCCATCCTTCTTCTCAGCAGGGTACTATACATTGTTTCCCTGTGAGGCAGGTTAGAAAGAGAGACTTGGCCCTGGGTCAGCAGGACAGCTTCACGGCCTGGTGGGGGTTGGAGTTCAGTTCTCCCCAGTCTCACAGAGCAAGATTCTGATCTGACCACAAATACTGAATCCAGCCATGGATCTGTTATTTGCTTCATTTTCATTTATACCCTGCCCTTCTGCCTGGTGGGGAACCAAAGTGGCTAATATAGTTCCCGCCACCATTTTATCCTCGTCACAACCCTGTGATGTAGTTTAGGCTGAGAGTGTGTGACTGGTCTCCCATCAACCTTCCATGGTGTAGTCGGGATTCAAACGGGTTCTCCAAGATCCCCGTCGAACTTTCTAGCCACTATAGCAACTGGGTCTCTACAGTGGACTGGAGAGTTTCCACCACCAGCATGAAGCCCTTTTATTGGGAGCCTAGAATGAACCTCCGTGCCCAGTCCCCAACATAGCATCCTAGGGGCTAGACATCCTACGGTCTTATCCATCAGATAAAAAGGAAGACTGAACCTCTGTGCCCAGTCCCCAACACAGCATCCCAAGGGCTAAACAGGGCTGCCCAGAGGCCCAGGAAAAGGAGCCAGCAGTTCTGTTTGCCCAGCAACCAACTCCCAGCCCTCTTCTCCAAGCACGCACCACACTCTTCTTTTTCTTAAACATCTAATAGCTAGATCCAAGCCAAGAAGGTGTGGCCCTCCCTGGAATGTGCACACAAGGCCATAAGATATGCAAGTAATCAGAAACAATGTGACAGCCGGACAGAGTAAAGGCTGCCTCCACAGACAAAAACTCCCAGGGTTCCAGCCCAATGCATCGAAGCCACACCCCAGAGAATGAAGGGCATTCCATTGGTGTGACATACAATCTGCCACCCTGATTTCCAGATGAAAGCAGGTTTCTGTTTCAGAACCCTGAGCCACTCTGCCTGACAGCAGCAGGAGCCAACGGGAAGTCAAAGCATGCAGGCTCCAGAGGGTAGACTCACTCCTGTGGGAGGCAACCAGAGGAACTAGTAGACTGACAAACAGATGTGGGTTGGCCACCCTGTGACTCAGGCCAGCCCGTGACTTCTTTCAGCTTCAATCACTGGCGTCCTGATTCGTAAGAACATGTGTAGTAGCATGGGCCCAGCAGACTCTAGGAACTCCTGTCCCTTAGGAAATCTCTCTTCTATTAAGATCACAGGGAAGAGTCCTTGCTCCCTTTTCCATTTCTGCATATAGCAAGATCTGTGAATGCTTTTATGATTACAGCACCCCAGATACGACAGCCAGTGAAAGTTTGTTGGGTGACCTTGGGCCAGTAAAAGGCTCTCACAGGGTTGTTGTGAGAATAAACTGGAGCAAAGGAGAATGATGAAAGCTGCTTTGGGTCCCCATTGTGGAAAAAAGGGGGGTATAAAGGAAATCAATCAATACATGACGTAAGAGACACTTTGGTGTAGTTGTTAGGAGCGCGGACTTTAATCAGGGAGAACCAGGTTTGATTCCCCATTGCACCACATACAGTTGCTGGTGTGACCTTGGGTCACTCATAAGTTCTTTCAGAGCTGTTCTCTCAAGGGCAAATCTCTACTTAATACTCTCTACTTAAACGTCTGACTCCTGCAAAAGGCCCACCTGATCCCAAATTTACAGTAGGAATAAAGCAGACATGTCAGCGGGCCTTATAGCCAATTGCCATTTGAACATATGAAGCTGCCTTATACTGAGTCAAGATCATTGTTCCATCTGGCTTGTCAGCTCTGATGGGCAGTGGCTCTCCACAACTCCAAGCATATGCAGGTCTATCCAACACATGCTAGATGAGTTCCTTTAAGTGGAGTTGCCAAAGATTGAACCTGGGATGTTTGCAAACACACAAGGCATGCACTCTTTCTCTGAGTCACAACCTTGCCAAGAAAGTGAGAGACAATCAGGAAAAGTTATTCCCATCATTCATGGGTAGACTTAAACCAATCTATGGCCCCAGTCACACCGGCCGGAAAATGCGGGGGGGGGGGGGCATGGCTGCTTGCCTCAGAGAAAAATAATGCACGGCTGCGCAATCAGACGTCCCGTCAAGGTCCCGTGGTTAGGGGGGAGGTGCCGATCACAGGACAATCCTGCTCTGCTGCCCGGTGCAGAGAGTTCCTCTCGAGCAGGCCGAGCCAGGAGTGGGGTGGGGACAGAAAAGAGGAGGAGGCTGTGTTGTTTGTTTTTAAACGAAGTGTGCGCATGCGCTGTTGGGTGCTTGTGCGCATCCTGTGGAGACTTGGGGGGGGGACCCTTTTAGCGACGGGACATGGGCGGGCACCGGATGCCACAACCTACCACTGGAAACGCGATCAGACGCCCGCCCTTGCCCCGTGGTTTCCGGAAACTAGTTTTTTTAAGCCACATCTTCGGCGGGAAGCCTCAGGTGAGCCACAGGAGCTCTACGCTTCCCAGATGTTGCGGTGTGATCATGCCTGGAAAATCCGCCTATCTTCCGTCTCTGTAGCGTGGCTAATGCTCCGTGTCACCGCAGCCAACCTTTTGATTAACAGGTCAGTAAGCTAGCACATTGCACTGCAGAGATGAGGCCATTTCTCCATATTGATCTCAATGTGGTTTTTATACACGTTGATTTCTATGTGTTTTAAAGACTAATGTTGTTGGTTCACATTCGGCCCAGAAAGAAATGAGAGCAAATGGAGCTGTTTCAGTACCAGTCTTACATGCTCCCAATAACAGGTGAGCAAAAGAGTTCTGAACTAACAGAAGTTTCCAAACTTTCTTCAGAGGCAGCCCCAGACTGTACAGTGCAGTAGCGCAGGCTAGAAGTGACTAGGACGTGTTTCATGGCACTCAGATTATCATTTCCTGGGAATGGCTACCACTGGCACAACAACCTAAATGGCTAGCCATAAGTTACAGTCAGGGCTCCACAGCAATACTGCCTCCAAGTCCAGCCCTAAGCAGCTGGGGAATGCTACACCACCCAGCTCCAATTCTCACATCAGTCCAATTCTCACCCACTGGTATCTCCAACTACGAAAGGTTTCCAACAACTCACCCGCCTCTGTTGAAAAGAAGAAATAAAACAAGTTGTCCTCAGCGTAACTCACTCCAAATATCCTGCCAATTTCTCAAAGCAGTTTCATACAGATGTTGAAACTGTGGTGATCAAGACGAGAGAGGGCAAATTGAAGTTCAGTCCATACAAAACAGAGCTGGTCATGGAGGGTAACCAGACTGGCTGGATGAGGATATTCCTGTTTTATATGGAGCTGCAATGTCCTTGAAGGATCAGGGTCTCACCTGGAGGGTGCTTGTGGACCTGGTTTCCCTTCTGTCACCTGGTGATGGTGGAAAGTGGACCATCAAGTCACATCTGACTTAGGGTGACCCCGGGGGGGTTTCAAGGTAAGAGGCGTTCAGAGGTGGTTTGCCGTTGCCCGCCTCCCATCCAAATATTAGCCAGGGCCGACCCTCCTTAGCTTTGGAGATCTGATGTGATTGGGCTAGCCTGGGCTGTTCATGCCTAAAATGCCGCATTCAGCCTTTGGTTGATATGCCAGCAGCTCCTTCTACTGGAACATAGAATGTAAGCCACTATCATTCATGCTCCTTGGGAGGAAAGCGATGGAAAACCTAAACAGCATGATAAAAAGTAGAGACATCCCCCTGCCAACAAAAGTCCACATGGTCAAAGCAATGGTATTCCCAGTAGTCATGTATGGCTGCGAGAGTTGGACTATAAGGAAGACCGAGTGCTGAAGAATAGATTCTTTTGAACTATGGTGCTGGAGAAGACTCTTGAGAGTCCCTTGGACTGCAAAAAGATCAAATCAGTCAATCCTAAAAGAAATCAACCCTGACTGTTCCCTGGAAGGCCAGATAATGAAACTGAAGCTCAAATACTTTGGCCACCAAATGAGAAGGGAGCACTCACTGGAGAAGACCCTGATGCTGGGAAAGATTGAAGGTCAAAGAAGACGGGGACGGCAAAGGATGAGATGGTTAGTGTCATGAATGCAACGAACATGAAATTGAGCCAACTTCAGAGGACGGCGGAAGACAGGAGGGCCTGGCGGGAGCTGGTCCATGGGGTCGCGAAGAGTCGGACTCGACTGTGCGACTGAACAACAAAAATCATTCATAGTAATTTTCAGATTGGGCTACTATAGTGCACTCTACTTGGAGCTGCCCTTGAATACTGTTCAGAAAATGTAAATTAGCTCACAATGCTTTTGTCCATTTTTTTTTGCTAGAATATGGTGATAGGAACATCACACCTGTTTGACAGCATCCCCAAGCTTACAACCACCACTATGCTTCCAGACCCAGTACAAGGTGCTGTTTTTGACCTTTTCAACCCTAAACTGTCTGGGTATGGAATGATGCAGACAGTATCTTCTCCCTATAGCAGTGGTGGCGAACCTATGGCATGGTGTCGAATTCTCTGCCAAATAATTTTAAGTAAATGAAAGCATTTGGGATTGCTTTCCTTACTTTGTTTGGATCATCTTAAGATAACGTATGAGTTGTTTTTTCTTAAGTAAAACCTCAGTTTTCAGGTTAAATTGCCGTGTTGGCACTTTGCAATCAATAAGTGGGTTTTGGGTCGCAGTTTGGGCACTCGGTCTCTAAAAGGTTCACCATCACTGTGCTATAGCAATCTCCCTACACTTTACGAGAACTTGTTCCAGCTTTTTTGTTGTGGTTGCTGAATGCAGAATTAGTAGGGCCTCTTCCAGGATTGCCCTAATACTGTGCAACACCCTCCCAGAGGAGCTGTGTTTGGCCCTCTGTTTGCCTTTTCTAAGAAACTGGCAAAAATCCTTAATGATTTCAAAAGATACTAAAAGCATTAATGGTTTCAAAAGCAACCTAGAGCCCCTGGATAGCCAGCAGAGTCATACTCCCTCAGCCATTGTGCAGCATAGACAAAAGCAACCGGGGTGACCAAGGCAGTTTTAGTACCAAACCAGGGTTTGAAGCCACACCAACAAGTGTCTAGCCTAATCACATTTATGCAGTTCCCTGGATTGGACAGTCATAATCTCCTCAATCTCAATTACAATCCATTTTGTAATTACTGAGGCTTGAATGTGGGAGCAGAAAGAATGTCAGAGCACAATGATTTTGTTTTTGAACAAGGGCCTTATTATAAACCCCCCCCTCCCAAAGGAGGGATTTGCGACCCCTTGATGGCTGGAAATTTCTTTCCCTTGTCATTCAAAGGATCGAATAGCTTACAAAGACACTATACATATGTCCCTTCCTTTAATGTCACAGGCGAAGGCTACATTCACATGTCATTGGATATTGAACTCTTGTTGCAATACAGGAATCACACGAACTGGATTTCTCCTGTGTGGGCAAGACAATCCAGTTGCAAATGATTGCTACAACACAAGATAACACAGTATGTACTGATGTACAGATGCTGCCAGAGAAACAATGCTGGGGAGAGAGTCAGACAGATTTGGAGTTTTATGAACTAAAACTTTAACTAGATTAGAAACAGCCAGAGGGTGGTAGTGCTCCAGAGGTCTAAATAGAAACCTGATGCGGGATTAGTGCTTGTGTTGCATGCTTTTAGAAGTATGCTTGCTGCCAATAGGCTCTGCGGATATATTTGCAAATAAATAGATCACAAAGACACTATACGTCTGTCCCATAACCTAGAACCTGTGGCACTGCCCTTGGAATGTCTCAAGGAATCACTTCACAATATAGTTATGGTTCATTCAGTTATTTGGGCCTACTTCAGACCACTCAAGGGCTACAGAAGACATGTGAACAGCACAGGAACAAATGAACAGAGAGAGAGGGGGGGGGAGCATTAAATCTTTGTCTGAAAGAAGATTAAAGCACCAACTTCCACTACTATATAAAAAAGCCAATAAGGGTTGCACCTGCTTGCACACAGGAAGAACCAAGACCTACCTTTCCCCCCTCAAGCAATATGACTAAGATGTGACTGCTCTTTGAAAATATTGTAACGGGAAAGAATAGTACTTCAGGCTCCCAAATACCAAGCTGTTTGATTAAAGAATAAGATAACTTTGGGAGACTCCATGGCAAGAAAAATTTAAAGGGAAAGGTATGCCTGGAGCACATTAATTTAAAATCATCCTGGAAGGAGAAGCAGAATGCAAGCAATTGTAAGGACAGTCCTAAGTTTCACTCCATCCTCCTCCAGTTTGCACTCAGGGCATCCCAAGCTGGGGTCAAATATTACAGCCTTCACCAGGAGACACAAGTGGCAAACTTGTCCACTGCATAAAATCTAAATAAGACCTGCAACTTGAGATTCTGTAAAACAAACAGCAGCATTAGTGTGACGTCCTCCTTATTGGGGAGGACTAATTTCACTTTAAAAGTTCTCTTTATTATGTTTAACTGGGTAAATTCTGCTGCCACCAGGAAATTTTAAGGATTTCCAAACCTTTATGCTTCTAATGTTGCTCTTTTAGTTTGGTAGACCGAGTTCAAGGTTTACGAGGAACTATGTGGTTCTGGGAAGTATTTCATTCAGAGCTGGTATAAACTTAAATAAAAGAGGATTTATTGAAATAAATACTAAATAAGAGGGTGATACAATGTAACTAGTAATGTGTAAATGATGTACAATTGCTTTGGTATCACACTCAATCTTTTCCCTCTCTGACAGGGATCTTTTCATGTAACTTTGTAACACTTGTTTATCTCAATGCCATATATGTTCACTGTTTCACTCCAGTCTGTTATGACACTCAGACTTTCCTTTAACTTTACTTCAATTAAACTTTACTTTACTTTTTCCTATACATTCAGCTTTCAGCTCTCCTTCTCTTTCTCACTGAACAACCGCAGCTGTCCACTTCTAACTGCTTCAACACAGAACAAACTAACTCCCTCAACTGTCAACATCTAACTGAAACTCCTGACTGACTCACATACTCATCCTATCAGATTCACTTCCAAAACCCCTCCACCTCTCTGTCAACCACCAATCATACCACACTTGCCTCTCTCAACCACTCTAGTCTATCTACCACAGCCATGCAACCAAACTTTTAAAGAGACACACACAAAAAAAAAACACAAGGAATCGTTACAATTAGTTTTCAGTGCACTTGGCTACCGTCAGATCTGAAAAGTGGAATGGAAAGAAAAGACAGATTGGCCTAGGGCTTAGTCCTCCAGGGCTGGTTGTGCGCCTCTCTCACTGGCACAGCATTGACTGGCTTTGCTGCTGAATTTCTTGTTAAGCGCTCCTGTTTTTGGAGGCTTTATCAAGCCTGCTCACTGCTACCTGGCCTTGTCTGGAGCAAAGATGCCCATGTCAGCTCCATACTATAGACTTTGCAACATATCCAAACAGCCTGTATCTCCCATAAATAGAATCTTCTCAGGGCAAAGTCTGTCATCCCCTTGAGGAGTCAATGTGGATGCCACGATATGTTAGAGAGCCAGTTTGGTGTAGTGGTTAAGTGTGCGGACACTAATCTAGGAGAACCGGGTTTGATTCCCCACTCCTCCACTTGCACCTGCTGATGTGACCTTGGGTCAGTCACAAGCTCTGGCACAGCTGTTCCTGAAAGAGCAGTTTCTGTCAGAGCTCTCTCATCCCCACCCACCTCACAGGGTGTCTGTTGTGGGGAGGGGAAGGGAAAGGAGTTTGTAAGCCGCTCTGAGACTCCAAGTGAAGGGCAGGGTATAAATCCAATCTCTTCTCTTCTTCTTCTTCTTCTTAGTTAGTGCCCTTCCGTGCTCCATTTGCTGGCCCCACTTCAGTCGGTGGTCCAGTCTTCTGAGGAGTCTTTCCGACAACTGGTCTATCAGTATTCTGCAATGTCACTTGCAAGTGTGGAGTAGTGGTTAGATAGCGTAACAGTGGGGAGACTGCTTAAAAGTTTTTAAAAACCCTCCCACCATGATGCTCCCTGAATGATCTAGTTCCAGTCACTATCCCTCAGCAAACTCTACCCTCAGTGGACTATTGAGAAGATAAAATGGAGAGGGGGAAGCCACTTACATGTCCTAAACTCTTTGGAGGAAAGGCAGGATAGATTCATATCTAATTCAGATCTCACCTCTATTACAAAATAAGTGGTCATAGAGAAAACGTTATTTTTCAGGCCCAGGCCCACCCAGTGTGGTATGGGAATAATAATAATGTCAATTCACCTTGCCCCTGTAAAGATTACAAGATAACGTAGCTGAGGCAAGTGCTATAGGCAATTTTAGTTTTTTCCCTGTTTGTGCAAAGTACACAAAGCATAATTCTGCTTTTCCTCTTCTTATCTAGGATTCAGGGTAAGACAACACTCCAGGAACAATGAGCAGCAGAAGTTCATCAGCAGGCTCAGCCAAGCTTGCTCCACCAGTTTGGTTGTGCTGAAGCTCGCTGGCAACAGACCAGCATCTGAGCCTAGGAGTCTGGGTGCCTCTCTGTTACCATTATTAAAAAAAACACATCTAACCTGCCTCTCCTCCTTTCATGGGCAGCTAGCAATAATACAAATCAACAAGCAACAAATTAACAACAAAACCATAAAACAGCCGTATCCTATGCAAGTAGCATCAGCACATTAATACAGTACAGCAAAAGAAGATCAATTTATTAAACTAGGTCAAAGGGCATACATGGACCTGACGCCTAAATGTGGGCAGAGAGGGCCTCCCAAGGTGAAGAGTCTTAGTACCGCAGCATCACCTACAAGGCGATCATTCAATCATCTGATGCCCTAACCAAGGCTGCTTTTAGATTGTTTTAATGTCATTGTGTTATTTTAACCCTATTTATTGTACATTACAGTTACTACATTTGCTGAGTTGACTTGTGTAACCTGCCCTGAGCTCACTTGCAGAGAGGGGGGGGATATAAATCAAACAAATCAAATAAAATAATACCTGGGCACTACAGCTGAAAAGGTCCTGCACAACCACTCACTGGCCTCCCCGATGATCTGGAGGTGCAGAACATTCACATTGGAGGATTCACCCCTAAATGTAAGACTACCATTTTGAATTGGTCTCAGAAACCAACCAGAAGCCAGTGGAGATTATACAATATTGGAATTTTACGAAGAAAAGGTCCTAGTCAATACTCTGGCAGCTGCATTCAGTGCCAACTGTACTTTACAAACATTTTGACCTATGTACAGTATGTTACAGTGATCTAATCTGGATGTGCCCAAGGCAAGAGTAACAATGGCTAGGTCTGCCTTCCCCACAAAAGGTAGCATTCCTCCTGCCTGAGTATGCAAGAACAGTGTGGGGTAGAAGGCATGTGCAGAGTACCTGTTTTTAAGGAGGAGTTCACCTCCATCCAAAACAGACTGTAACCTAACCCCAGATCTGTGATTCCACTGATCAAGAGCACCTCCACCTTATCTGGATTAAGCTTCAGTTTGATCTCATCCACTGTTCCCTGGCAACAGTTCAGCCCTTCCTACAATTTATTAAAAGGGAGAGACTGACTTGGGTGATATTTGCATATTGATGGCACTGCATTCCAGATCACCAGACAACCTCTCCCAGCAATCTCACATAGGTATTAAAAAGCGTTGGAGACATAACAGAACTCTGTGCAACTGCAAAAGCCAAAGACTATGAGAGATCAAGCAACATCCCCCAGCACTACCAATGCCAGTGTGGTGTACTGGTTAAGAGCAATGGACTCTAATCTGGGGAACCGGGTTTGATTCCCCAATCCTCCACATGCAGCCAGCTGGGTAACCTTGGCAAGTCACAGTTCTCTCAGAGGTGTTCTCTCAAGAGCAGTTCTCAGTTCTCTCAGAGATCTTTCAGCTCCGCCTACCTCACAGGGTGTTTGTTGTGGGGACAGGAAGGGAAGGAGACTGTAAGCCACTCTGAGTGAAGGGCTGGGTATAAATCCTCCTCATTCTACTTTTTTGGATTTGAAAGGCATGTCTGAGACTGGCCAATAGGTTATCCAGATAAGAAGGCTCCAGTGAAGGCTTTTCAAATAGAGATATTATTGCTTCCCTTAATGAAGCATTTAGGACATCCTCCAACTAGTCATTCATTCCCCCCCCTCCGGCCCCCATAACTAGGAAGAAACATACAAGTGGTCAGTCTCAATGCTCTAAGGATTTTGTCCAGGATGCACAGACTGTAAAGTTTTCACAGAAATATGCCCAGCAGAAACCAAAATATATCTGGAACTGACATCGAGTTCCAAGTTATACACAAAGCACATTGCATGACCAGTAAATGGTCTTCCATTCCTGTGCAGGAGATAAAATATAAAAGGCCCTTCACAACTCTGCCCTCTAGAAAAAGATAGAGCTGATCTACCTCTTGCAAGTGGGAAAGGGAATTTGGGAGTGATCATGTCAACAGCCCAGGTTCTTTCCAGAAATTAAGACAGATCTTCAAATGAACCAATCACAGGAATTCCAACTGAAACAGTTGGAATTCCTTAGGACCACCAACCTGGGGAGCTCCAACACCACATCCAAGATCAATCCACTCATACAGGGAGGCTGTTAGTAAGATGAGTGATACACCAGCAGCATCCTTATTCTGTTTTATGAGGTCACTCTCAGATATACATATTTGAAATTATTTGAGTGCTGGCTATGGCACATTGGTTGTCAGGCAATGCCAAAAGTGACAGGAATAGTTCTAGGAATTGTCAGAAATTATATGGTAAGATTTCCATAGAGTTTCTGGTTATTCCTAGAGCTAACCTTGTCACTTCGGGTAGCTCTAGGAATCACCCAACTCCCCCAAACCCCTTCCTCCTTCAGCAGGTCTAGGCTGCTGTTGTACTAAGAAAACTAGGATGAACAGGGTTTAGAGATGCTCACAAGACCAAGGCAGGTTCCAGAGACACTTACCAGGCCAATCCATTGATACAAGATCATCCTAAATGATAGTGATTTTACCATTTACTGATGTGGCATTCAGTGACAGCACTTTAAAACCCAGAGGAATGTTGCTTTGATAGTCAGGGTATTGTTAGATGGAAGAAGGGCCAGAAGGAAGGAAAACCCTCAATGATCCAGCCTCCCTTCCCTTGTAATGGCCTGTTGTAGTTCTCCTGCAATACCTTCCCCTATGCCCCCTGCTCAAAACTGTGGTGCCCGAGTGACCATCCCCATAAATTCCACTCATCTACCACCACAGATGCACTCTAACTCTTCACAGCAACACAAAGAACTTCCACCAGTGCAATTAAAATATGCAAACTGAAACACTAATAATAATTCTCCACACAGGACTTCCACTTCACTTAGATACTATCACACTACTCCTTAGAGCAGTCCTCTAAGGTATGCCATATACCCCAAATACTGCAGATTAAGGTTCAGAGAAAGAATGGCTTGTATAACGCCAGCTAATGAGATTATGGTCAAGAGTGGTTTTAAACCTGCACACACATCCCCCACAACAGACCACTACTTATGACAGCCCCCAAATAGGGCCAACACCCATGGGTTCATTTCAGTTTGGGAAAACAGCACAGGGGGTGGCTGAAGCCTTTCTGCACAGATGCTGCGGTTCTGATGTGAATTGGGCCCCTGAGGCATTTGAGAAATTAGTTCCCGCAGCTGCTGTTTGATTGTGGGGAATGAGAGTTGAATTTGCTCTCTCACAACAAGCCAGTCTTTCCTACACAAGTCCCCATATTTCAGCGTTTCCCAAAGCAAGTTTCCCTTCAGGCAGCACAAAGAGATGTTGAGAGATCCCCCACCCCCCATCATGCTTGGCTCTAGCTGAGTGCTCCCCTCCTGCCATCAGCAAGTCCACTCCCCCAGCCTTTGATGTTAGCAAACAGGACAAGGCCCTGTCTTTTGCTTATGTTGTGCTACAAACTGCCATCTGTACTTATGGTGCTATACTGTAAATGATAAATAATAATACTTAAATTTAATGCCACACACACTCACAATCCCAGCACTAATGGCTGAAAAAGCAAGAATGAACTTGTTCTTACTGCAGGTCAGCAACCAAAAAACAACCATCAGATTTGTTTGACCTGAGGTGACTTCCCCTAAGGCACCTCCCTTTGCAACTCCACACCCTTTCATCTCCTCAGAAGCCATGCAAACTGATCAAATTAAAATGGCTGGAGAGGCTATTAGAACTTATATGCAGTTTGTTATTTATCTATGTCCTTCATTTATATCTCCCCGATGGAGAACCAAAGTGGCTTATAACATCTTCCCTGCTCCATTTTATCCTCAAGCAGCAGTGCAAAAAAGAAAGCCAAGGCAGCAGGCAAGCCAAGCTTCCAAGGAATCCACCTAGGACAAGGGCAGTGGCAGCCATTCCACAGAAAAAAGCAAAGCCAAGGCAAGCTGAAGGCAGGAAGAAATCCCACTCCACTATCACTGACTCAACACTGCTCTGAAATAGTAATGTTTGGAAAAAAATGTCACATCTTAGTTATGAGGAAGCACTGCAAGATATTAAGCTGCAGAACAAGCAAAGGGCAAAGGCTGGTTTCCAAGAAGTGCAGCAGTAACCAGGTTTGCTAGTGGTGGGAACTACTGGCAGGGAAACATGACAGTCATCTGCACAAACAGTCTTGCCATGTTGTCCTACTGGGAGGTTGATTTACACCTAGCCAGCCCAGCTTGGCAAAACAGGGAATAACAAAGGAGTCCTGCCCATGGAGGAAAGCCCAATGAAAGTCAGTCAGTCAGAGTTCACAGAGAGGAACGCTCGATCAACCTTCAATTAATCCACAGATGAATGACATAACAAATATTTATCTTGTAACACTGTGCTCACTGCAAGTGTTTATGTTGGGGCTGGTCTGTTGGGAAGGGTGTGGAAACCCAGGCACACAGAGAATCTTTGCCCCACAGTTCCTTAGTTCTTCTGTCACTTACCTTGCTGTTCTTTTCTGTGGTGCCTCAAGGCGCTGGGAGCTGTGCGTCGGTAGTAGCTGTTCCGCTGCCATACTTCTGTGCCACCTGCCCACCCAGCTTCATCCTCCCACTCCAGGCTCCAGTCTGACCGACCTGTGCGGGTCCTTGGGTATCCACTCTTGGAGTCCTGCATGCTCAGTGCCCTGGGCGGGAAAGCCACACCTTCCGTCTCCCCAGAGACATCGTCTGCAAAATCCCACGGCCTGGGTGTTTCACACCAAGGCTCCAGCCTCCAGCAGCTGTTTCCATGTCCCGAGGACCAGGACACCTGGTCTTCTTGGAAAACATAGAGATTTCTATCATTCACAGTGTGGTTCTCAGGCTTTTTACAATGCACTAAATTCAAAGGGAACTCTTCAGTCCCCATGTACTGGACATCTTCCTTCTGGCAATATTTCCAATCCGTCCCGATGCAGTTCACATAGCAGTCATCCCCCTTCTTACCGTCCACATCCAAACTATGGCCATCTGGGTACCAATCATTCCCCTTCCTACAGATGTTGTAGTCATCACCTTTCCTTAGATGGTTTGTATTCCAATTATTCCCATTCCTAGAGGTCCCAAATTCAGCATCCAGAGAAGAGCCATACTGGCGGCGGGGCTTCCTGTAGTCTTCTCTGGTGGAATCTGCACAGTCCGTAGGAAAGCCAGCTTCCTCCGGATGGCCCTTGCCTGTCCTCTCACATGACACGCTCAGGTTGTTCCCACGCATTGTCACTGGGTCTACAGATTGTCTGCCTTCCTTCCCACAGCCCCTGAAGGCTCTGACCCTGTCGTGGTCTCTGTACCAGGCCTCCCTTTCCTTGGAATAGCCAAAGGTTCTTTCCACTGACCTGGTGCTGCCATACAGCTCCCTTGTTCTGTATTTGCTGTCCCAGTCTAACTCCTCGGACACCTTCTCTCTTGAGAAAGCAGCAGTCTTCATACTCCCAGCTGGGAAACCAGAGGTGGTTTGCAGTCTTGGAGAGTCTGTCTCACTCCTCGCCTCAGAGGAAGGGCACATGTTTCTCTTTACATTCCCCTACCTCCCTTCCCCAAGGTTCAATTCCTTTACAACTTCCCTCTCCCCGTGCCATATCCTGGGACAATGCTGACTAACCGGCTGCAGAGAAACAGCAGCATAACCTTCGTACCCAATCAGCAGCAAGCCCAGCCTCTCCCGCCTGCTGGCAGGTAATAAGTAACCAAAATCTCACAGTCTGGAGCTGTGGATTGGACAAGTTCCCTGCCCAAACCGGCTACTCTGCTTTGTAATGCTGGAAGCAACAGCCAGTGACCTCTCTCCAGGGTGCCTCTGAACAGGGAAACTGCAGCTATGGGGTTTGTGGCCACACCCCATGAGCACTCCCCTGGGGCAAGGGAAAAGGGGGACTGGCTGGGTGCTGGGAAAATCACAGGCTGAACCTTGGGGCTGCTTCTGGTCTGACTGTGGGAGTAAGACTAGACAGAGCCATCGTGGGGCATTGTTCTCGCTCATAAATGCACACACAGGTGCACACAACTACTTTTAAAGCACTGACTCCACACAGACATAACTTGTGCCTGTTGGACCTCCCCTCCCATTGCCTATTGAGATGTATTACATTACATCCAAGAAAGCCCATGCAAGTCAATGATTAGAGCAAAGCACTTGGTCTCAGTGAGGCTCAACTCTCAGCTAAAGTTGGGAGTAAGCAGTGAAGTGGCTAAATCTGCAGATGACACAAAGTTGTTCAGGGTGGTGAGAACCAGGGAGGATTGCTGAGGGGTGACATGATGGAAGTTTATAAGATTATGCATGGGACACAGCATGTTGAGAAAGAAGTACTTTTCTCCCTTTCTCACAATACATGAACTTGTGGGCACTCCATGAAATTGCTGAGCAGTCGGGTTAGAACAGATAAAAGGAAGTACTTCTTCACCCAAAGAGTGATTAACACATGGAATTCACTACCACAGGAGGTGGTGGCATCTACAAGCATGGACAACTTCAAGAGGGATTAGATAAGCATATGGAGCAGAGGTCCATCAGTGGCTATTAGCCAGAAGGTATAGATAGGCACTCTTGGGCTTGGGCAAGTGATGCTCTGTATTCTTGGTGCTTGGGGGGGGGTCAACAGTGGGAAGGCTTCTAGTGTCATGGCCCCACTGCTGGACCTCCTGATGGTACCTGGTATTTTTGGCCACTGTGTGCCATTGGCCTGATCCAACATTGGTTTCTCTTATGTTCTTATGACACAATTTGCCTTTGGGCTAGCTGCCATGTCTCACATTCTAAGCCCCCCAATTGTTAAAATTTTGGGAAATATATGCCAAACTTCTAGAAATCTGCACTGAGCTGATTTTGACCCTGATTGCCGATGCAGAATTTAGTAGCTTGTGCAGAAGCCTGAGAGAAGGTTACAGAGACCAACCTGAAAAAACATCAGCAGTTTTTGCTAAAAACAAGAAAAGTGAGCCGCAGATTGGTATTTTACTGGTTACCATACATAATTATAGGCCATTCCTTTAGGCCCCAAACTGTGTCTTCCATCCTTAGCAATAGAAAAGAGCAAGAGTCCCATAGCACCTTAAAGACTAACAAAATATGTAGCAGGGCATGAGCTTTTAAGAGTGACTGCTCACTTCTTGTGACGCTGTTCGGCATCCCCGAGGGCCGAGCCGCCGCCTGTAGCCGTCCTATCTGTGCGCCCCGCTGTCGCCAGTAGAGGCGTGCGTCCACCCGCGGGAGTGTCGGAGCCAAGGACGTAAGGTTCTGAGGAGGGAACTTGCTTCAGACGACGGGGCAAGACAGAGGGTTTCCTCACCCTCTTGGCCCGTTCTGGAGTCTGGCTTCCGGCCCCTCAGGACACACAGCTTCTCTGCACCCTCTCTCTCTCTCTCTGCAGCTGGGGAGAGTTCGCTATAGCCAGCCCAGGTCCTCCTCCTTAGCTTGTTCCTCACCTCCTTTTATTACCCCCTCGGCTCCTGATCCCACCCCCGTCCTGACTCCGCCCCTCTGTAAAGGCCCGGACGCTGTCCCTCCCGGCTCCGCCCTTCCCTTTGCTTCCTGTCTCGGGGCTCCCGGCGCCTCCTACTCTCTTCTCCCGCACGGGGCTGCACACGCCCCTTCTTCGATCCCCCAGGCCCCGGACGCCCGCGGACGTTCCTCCGGAGGCCCAGTGTCTTCTCTCCAGCGCCGCGGCAGCACCGCCGCGACCTCAGGCTCCGCCGCGTCCCCCCTTTTTTCGCCCGGGGTGAGTGTGCTGCGTTTGGCATGGGGGGGACATCCTGGGGCTCTGACGCCGCCCGTCTCTGTTCCCGGCGGGTCCGGGAACTTCTTCTATCTTCTATCTTCTTCAGATATAGCTAGAATGTGAGTCTATCTGTCCTTCTGTCTTGGAGAGTGAAGTGATTTCAGACAGCAAATCACAATAGCAGGCATTGGTAATGAGAGAAGAAACCTAGGTCTCAATTCAGTCCAGGACCGTGCATTGTCTTGACCTTCATTATCACTTGCAGTTCAGCAGCCTCTCTTTCTAATCTCCCTTTCAAATTCCTTTGTAAGAAAATTGCTACACTTAGGTCAGCAACTGAATGTCCTGGAAGGTTAAAATGTTCCCCCACTACTTTTTGAATGTTGTGGTTTCTAATAGCAATAGAAAGAGTCCAGTAGCACCTTAAAGACTAACAAAATTTGTGGTATGGTATATGTTTTTGTGAGTCGCTGCTCACTTCTTCAGACTTATTTCCATTTATTCTTTGCATCTTCCTGGACTGGATCATCCTGTACCAAACTGAGACACAGGTTTCATGTCTCATTACCAGTGCTGATATTTCACTGGTTACCATACATATATAGGCCATTCCTTTAGGCCCTAAACTGTGTCTTTCATCCTTAGCAATAGAAAAGAGCAAGAGTCCAGTAGCACCTTAAAGATTAACACATTTTGTGGCAGGGTATGAGCTTTCATGAATCACTGCTCACTTCTTCAGATATAGCTAGAATGGGAGTCCATCTGTTCTATTAATTGGAAAGTGGAGTGATTTCAGATGCCTAATGACATTAGCAAGCAAATGACAATAGCAGGTGAATAACAACTGCTGACAAACAGCTTCTAACTCGCAATGACAAGCCACTTAACAGTAACATGGACTCTGGTACCAAGGCCTGCAACAAACCAAGATGCCAACTTTGCTCTCATATAGATCCTAGCAACACCATCAATGGACCCAGCAACATCAGCCATACCATCTCAGGTTCATATTCCTCCTCATCCTCTAATGTGATTGATGCCATCACATGTCAACAATGCCCTTCCACCCTCTACATTGGACAAACATGCCAGTCCCTTCAACAAAGAATTAATGGACATAAATCTGACATTAGGAATCACAACATTCAAAAACCAGTGGGGGAACATTTTAACCTTCCAGGGCATTCAGTTGCTGACAGAAAAGTAGCAGTTCTCTTACAAACGAATTTCAAAGGGTGATTAGAAAGAGACTACTGAATTGCAATTGATAATGAAGCTCAAGACAATGCATCCACCTGGACTGAATCGAGTCCTAGGTTTCCTGTCTCATTACTAATGCTGATTTCTCCATGCCTATTATCCCTCTGCATACCTAAATCCAACTACACCTGCTATTGTCATTCACCTGCTATTGTCATTTGGCATCTGAAATCATTCCACTTTCCAATAAATAGGACAGATGGACTCCTATTCCAGTTGTATCTGAAGAAGTGAGCAGTGACTCACACCCTACCACATATTTTGTTTAAGGTGCTACTGGACTCATGCTCTTTTCAATTGTTACAGACAGACTAACATGGCTACCCATCTTGATCTATTTCCATCCTTAGAATATTTCATTTTCCCATAAATATTCCACCCCATAATGCAAAATTATAAACTCTACAGATAACAATACCACTGGAAAACACCCCCACCAGAAAACAAGCGCCAACTGTAGAAAGCATGCAAATTTGCATAGTAATGTGTTCACACAAAATAATGTGTGGGATGCATCTTTCCAAGGCCAAGTTGTCAAGACCTACCATGCAGGGTTCTGGTTGTGAAGAATTAAAAAGAAATAAAACACTGCTCAAATGAAGCAACACACATTTAATCACACCCCAAATATGTTTCCCCCCCCCCCAATTCAGTCTTACTTCAGTGCTCTCACTGGTGAGAAGGTGGTGATGTTAAGGTACACAGAAAACTGATTACTTCCGCTGAGGCACTGAAGTCCCAGCCTGAGAGGCCTGCCTGCTGCAACAGGTTCAAATCCCCCACTCTGCCATGGAAACCTGCTGGGGGGACCTTGGGTCAGTAACTCTCTCTCTGCCTCACCTGTTCCACAGGGCTTGTTGTGAAGATAAAAAGGAGGATAAGAGAATGACAGTATAAGCTGATTTGAGTCCCCATTGAGGGAAAAACAGGGTATAAACATCTAAAGCCCTTCTACTGAGTATCTTGCAAAATGTAGCCACATGACAGAAGCCTTTAAGAGAAGAGGAGGAGGAGACTGGATTTATACCCCACCCTTCACTACCCGAAGGAGTCTCAGAGTGGCTTACAATCTCCTTTCCTTTCCCCTCGCCACAACTGTCAACCTGTGAGGTAGGTGGGACTGAGAGAGCTGTCTCTGAGAACTGCTCTTGAGAGAATAACTCTGAGAGAACTTATGACTGACCCAAGGTTACACCAGCAGCTGCATGTGGAGGAGTGGGGAATCAAACCCGGTTCTCCCAGATTAGAGTCCACACTCCTAACCACTACATCAAACTGGCTTAAGAAGGCACTATCACTGCCCTGAAAAGCGCTTTTATAAGTCAACAGTTGCGGAGAGAAGGTCCAGCTAAGAGAATGGCAGCGTTTAAACATATAAGCGAGAGATGGAAAAAGGAGAAAACCATTCTCAAAGCCAGAGACCTTTTGAAGAGGCACGAGAGAACAAGGACTATGGCATTTGCAGTTTGCAAACAGACAGCGGAAGCAGCGACCCGGAGGAGGAGCTGAGAAGCCGGAGAAGAGTAAACAGAGGAAGTTCCTGCCTGAATTTGGAGATTAAAAGAAGCCAGCCCGTAGATGATCGTTTTAAAAATCGTTGGAAATAAAGCTTTTAAATAATAAAAAAAGAAGGCACTATCACCATAAATTCAGAAAGCCCAGAAGTGGATCTTTAACAGGACTGCTATTTGGATTTCTTGTCATGGAGTTACATTTAGCAGCAAAGATTTCCAAAGAAAGAGGGCTGGATAGCCTGAAAGGTCTTCTGGTAATTCTTCTGTTAAATTAATATGTTTCCCACACCTCTTCTTTGCATCATTCTCTTAGTGGAGACAATTTCATTGCAGTTGGTGTCCTAGCCTGGATGCCTGAGCTGGAAAATGAGAACTGCTACATAATTCACCTTCTTGTCTCCAAAGCCTGCTTGCTTATATCAGTCCCTGACACTCTGGTGACTGAAAAGGCTACTAAGTTCTACGCTGGGAACTCCTGGAATGAAGAATTCCCATCAGGAAAGCCATCTGGTGGAAACACAGATGTTTGGTAACACAGCCAGGTGCCAGAGTGACCCAACCAAAGTTATCGGCAGGATAAGCATCACATCCCAAAGCCGAAGCTCAGTGAGGAAAATGTCTCACACTCACAGCAAGAAGAGAAGAAGAAGAAGAGATTGGATTTATACCCCGCCCTTCACTTGGAGTCTCAGAGCGGCGCACAAACTCCTTTCCCTTCCCCTCCCCACAACAGACACCCTGTGAGGTGGGTGGGGCTGAGAGAACTCTGACACAAACTGCTCTTTTTCAAGGACAGCTGTGCCAGAGCTTGTGACTGACCCAAGGTCACATCAGCAGGTGCAAGTGGAGGAGTGGGGAACCAAACCAGGTTCTCCCAGATTAGAGCCTGCACACTTAACCACTACACCAAACTGGCAAGCAACGGACAGTGTCATTGCGCTGGTTACTCTTTGATCACTGGACAACCATTTTCCAAAAGGAAAGCGAGTAGAGAAACCTGTGCTTTGGCTTAGTTCTCCTGACACCATTCTCAGTGGGCCTGGGATTAGACCCCTTTTGCCAGTCGCCAGGGCTCCAATCAGGAAGAAGCCTGGGCCTTTACAGTGGCGGCTCCACTCTGGTGGAATGAGTTCCCAGAAGACATCAGGGCCCTGCAGGACCCTTTACAGTTCCGCAGGGCCTGTAAAACGGAGCTCTTCCACCAGGCTTTCTATTAGGAGCCGCCACTGCAAATTGAGTCATCGGAACACGCTATGGCCCATGCTATAATGCTGGACACTGCCTTTGAACCACTTTATCGGCTGCAACGTTGGAGATTGCCTTCTTTTATTGGATTTCATCATAGGAACCACCATCTGTATGCACTAACACCAGCACTTTATGTAATTGTTGTCTATGTGATTTTATTGCATTTTATTGTTTTATTGTATTTTAACTATTGTACGCCGCCTTGAGCCAGTTACCTAGCAAGGCGGGATATAAATTGAAAGTAATAAATAAATAATAAATAAGAAGCCACAGGGTCTGGCACAAAGACATCCCACTCCACCCCCGCTGAAAACCCCAGCAGAGCCAGAACCAATCTGACCTCTATTAACAGCTCTGGGGCATTCACTTCCCTCACGGCCAATAAGAAGAAAATACTCCACACATTGTGTTGTTCGGACAGAGTGGCCTGGACACAGCACAACAACCCTTCCAGGTTCCCTCTCACCTCACCATCCTGTGCCAAAGGAGCGGTTTGGGCAGACCTCCTGCTCTCTCCACCCCAAGCGGCCACTAAGGACCACTCTACTCTTTACTCACCTCTCAGCTCCTGGAGCTCCTGGTGCAGACTTGCCATTTTGGAGTGACAGAAGTCCAGGTTTTCCAGGGTCTCGGCCTGACCCAGCTCATCCTGCGGTTGTTCCAACATTGCACTGAGTTCTGCTTGGGTCTTCCCATAAACCTCCAGCTCTTGCTCCAGTTCCTGGATGTGGCTCAGCAGGGAAGGACACTGAGGAGCACCTCCAGGCTCATCCGTGCTGCCTTGCCCCTCTTTGGCCACCGGCTGTAGCTTTGCTGGAACTGGGCTCCTTCGCTGACTGCTTGGAGGTGGGAGTGGTGCTGGCCTGGAAGGCCGCACAGAGATGGGCAGAGCTTGAGAGGGTGGTGAAGTTCTGGGACTGTGCCCAGCAGGAGAGTAAAGTGGGACAGAGGCTGGGGTGCTAGGCCGGGGAGGGGGTGGCCGCAGCACCTTTCTCCTCTGCGCAGCGTGTTCCACCGAGCCACGGACAATGTCCTTCTCAGAGTTGAAGTCTAGGATGGAAAAGTGCCGAGAGACATCTCGCTGGGGGGTGCCATGACTATTAGGACTTGCCAGGCTTTGTTCAAACTGAGCCAGTTGCTCCGTCAGTTTGGAATCAAGGTCCCCACAACTCTCCCCATGGAGCACCCCTTGAGGCCGCTCGGCTCGAGTGCCACGCCAGACAGGCCAAGTGTCCAGGCCTTCATGGGTTCCACTAAAGCTAGAAGAACGGGATTTGGGCTTTCGCCTCTGAACATCTGCACAGTTGGCTAAGTCCTCAGGAAGAATGTTCTTGTGGGGTACGTGGTGAGCATCTCCATCCCACTCAGAAAGGCTGCGGACCTCTGAGTGCCCCCAAGATGTCCTTGGGCTCTGACTTGATTCTGGGCTCCCCACCAGACAGCAGGGTTGGCGCTTTGGTTGATGTGAAGACTGAGAGATGGAAGAAACTCCATTGACAGCTTTGGCAGTGTCTAATGAGGGAAGGCCCGACACATCTGAGGAAAAGGGTTCCAGGCAGCCTTTGTTCTGGTGGTTCAGGAGTTCATTCTGTTTGAGATCAGAGTCAAAAAGGTCCTCTTGTCCCACTGTAAGGTGAGGAGGCTTCTCTTCAGGACAGACGGAACTCCATCCAGGCTCTTCCCACTCAGCAGGTGCCCCTGCTCTGTGGGCGCTTTCTGCCTCGGAGCCCAACCCCTTTGGAGTACCCCCAGATTCCCATTTTTCCCTAGGCAGTTTGATGCCCTCTTCTAACCTCACAAACCTATGGGGGAATATGCCACACCTTCCCCGAAGCTCCCCTTCCAGCCAGCCATCTTCCAGGACCCCCAGTATCCGAATCCTGTCTCCCACCTCAAAGTTCAGCTCTGCAGGTTCAAGGGCTTGGAACTGATAAAGGGCAACCCCATAGGGCCCTGGCAGCTCCTCACCATCACTCCAGGACTTCTCTTCTGCCTGGGGGTGCATTTCTTTGACTCCATTAATCCTGTGGATTTCAGATGCTACGGGCTCATCTACATTGCTTGCGGGTTTCAGGGGACCCAAAAGCTCTACAAATCCCTCAGGGAAGATGCCTCGGCGACCCCTCAGCTCCCCTTCAAACCATCCAGGCTCAGGGATCCCAACAATGGTGATGACATCCCCTTCCCGAAAGTCCAGCTCCTCCTCCAGCTGGGCTGAAAGGCCCATCACTGCTCGAGCCTGACCCAAAGCATAGGGTGGAATCTCCAGGATAGTACCATAAGGAGATCGAGGACCATAGGCTGAGAGGCAGAGTTCCCGCACACATGAGGATGGGAAGAAGCCTCTGGCTCCCCAATAATTTCGGCCTTGGAGCCAAGGAGAAGCCGCAGAATCATCCAGGACCACCAGATCTCCTGCAGGGACAAGGAAGACAAGGTCAGAGAGTTGGACCTTCAACAAACTTTGCTTAGTTCCCATCAGATTTAGGATCACTCCTTCCACAGGAGATCCTCAACGTTCTAAGCCGATGAGATGAGGGAAGCACCCAGGGGGGCTCACAGCACTCTCTGGATGGCACCTGCCAAGATACGGCAACCCAGTGCTGAGAGGGGTGAGGCATGGTGACCATCCTTGGCACCTGCCCACAGTTAGAAGACCCCAGGGTTTGGAACCAGGCTTAGCAAGTCCCATCTGGTCATGCAGGTGCCAGGAACAAGTCCCATCTGGAGAAAAGGCAGGTGCACTAGAGAAGATGGTGGGTCCTTCTTGAAGGGCCACCAGAGAACCTTACGTGAGATCCATGCAAAGGATATGAGCAGGGAGTCTGAGGTACCTCTCTGCAAAGTCAGGCTGCCAGGCTCCTGCGATGTGAAGTTGCTGGTACAAACAAACAGCTTCTCCCCTTGCTTCAACACAGGGACATCCACGGGCTCCACAAAACTGCTGGGAAACTGCCCTGGAATATAAGAAGGGACACAAGGGGTCAACATCCTCAGTGATTTTTCATGTCCTTCTCCCTTTGCGGCACTGCCCTCTCCTCCAGGACACGGGAGCACCCTGTTTTTCATTTTGCTCCCAGTTTCTTCTCTTTCTCTGCCAGTTCTCCCAGGCTCTCAGAGAAGTCATGCCATGAGAGTTGCAAGCAGGATGCACGAACAAAGGGTGCCTGCTACAAACTCTCACAGCCCTTCCAAACCTGCAAAACTGGGTTTTGTTTTGTTTTGAAAATGGTGAACCATCTCTTGCTTCCTCAGACAAAAAATGACTGAAAGCTACAAATGCCTGTCAAATATAAAACCAATCTGGGTGCATGCTCAGTTTGGCTACATAAAAGCGGATCAAGTTTGAAAACTCCTGGTGACAAATGTCAGAGCTGAGTTGTGCCAATGCTATTGAAGTGGTGACCATTCTTTAATCATCGTCCAAGACAATCAATTGTTCTGTTTGACTGAGACAAATAAATGAGTTTGTATTTTTGCTCACTGTTGTTTGTTTGTTTTCCAGGGGGGAAAAGATTCACTTAAAGGAGGCAAGTAGCAAGAAGCAGCAGAAAATGCTCCTAAACTCTTGGTTATCCTTCTGTTCTCCCCAAGGTCCAGTATAAAAAATGGGAATGTGCACAAGTGTGGGGAACTGGGAGTGGCCCAGGGGAGATCTTGACTGGCCAGACTTCACTGATCATAAAGGCCGCACAACACAGTGCCTAGATGGACCTTGGAGGCTACTGATCTGCAGAGTCCTCATTTCCCCAAGGCTCAGGCCAATTTGATTCTGGTAGAAAGTCAGCTTTGAGACTCATCCAAAAGGAACCGGCATTGCTCTAATGCAGAAGAGGCTGGTCCCCACCCTACTTGCTGCTCGAAAGGATTCTCAGTCGAAATGACTGCAATCCCTCTGCTCTGCCCTTTCCAGCTCAGAGAGGCCTTGCTAAAAACCCCTTGCCCGTAACAGAGGGAAAGAGGTTAAGATGGGCTACTGTGAAAAATCAGGTTTGGGTTTTGTTCTAGTGACACATTTGTGGTGCAGGATGAGGGTCAAATAGATGAGACTCCCATAGGACTGTGATAGGATCCTCCCAGCACTGCTAGTGTCAGCCATGCAGAGGACAGATGGGATCAAAGCTGGAAGGGGAGAAGACAGGGGGGTCTAACGTGCCCCTCTTGAGATGTTTCGCTGATGGAAATCATCCAAAGCACAATGTAATTAGCTCTAAAAAGACAGCCAGCACATATTTGTTTCTTTTATTGGGCTAACTATAATGTTTGGGGGTGGGGATCAGTTTCAGCCAGCAAAATCAAAGAAGTGGAGAACAGTTAACTTTTGTCCTGCACCCCTTCCTGGATGGTCTGGATCCACTGATCCCTGACCAATGGATATTAGCATATTTAAAAAAACAAAAACAAAAACCACCCAGAAAGATCCAGGCAGGGTCTCCCAACATCTTCTTCAGTTTAACATGAAAGAGGGAGGGGGAGAAAATGAACATCCAAGCTGGAAAAGGGCTCCCTCTCCTGGTCACTTGACGTTATTTCTTAATGCTTCCTATTTACAGCAGCATTGGCCAAGGGCCTGTTGTTCATCCTGTTGGACCCTCTTGGCAAATCTGTAAAGCGAGAGGGCAGTGCTCGTGCTGTGATGGAGCCTGCATCACCCCATTCCAGATGAAAGTTCAGCCATTTTGACTGTGTGCTGTAATGCAAACAGGTTCAAAACATTCACAGGGGGAAGAGCAGCAGGGGCTGGCACCACTCCTTCCCTCTTCCCCTCCCCTCCCCACCCCCATGATAAACAGAGCCAAGAATGGTCCCTGCTCTCCTCGGGAGGACACGGCCTGGTGGGAGCTGCTAAGGGCAATGAGTGACCCAACCACAGCACTGGTGGGCTGGAGCTGGTATGGCCACTAAAAGGGGCTCCTAAGGCAGGAATCGAAAGATGACCAAGAGGAGACTCAGCTCTGCTCTTCAAACAATGGCCTGAAGTCTTGGGGGGTGGTAGTTGCTGCTCTGCCATCAGGGGATTGTTATCGAGCTGATCCCACAGCATGGCATACGAAGTACAGTGAGACACTCATCTTTTATCAGACCAGCTGGTTGTATTCTAAAGAGAAAGCTGTTCTAGCTGATACACATTCATTATCACCCCACTCATTCTGCATTTGAAGTAAATTCTCTCCCCCTTTTTTTCTTCTGCTTAGCTCTGGATTCGTTCCACCTCTTCCCTTGTGGCTGGACTGGAGAAATGATCTAGGGCAGTGATGGCGAACCTTTTAGAGACCGAGTGCCCAAACTGCGACCCAAAACCCACTCATTTATCGCAAAGTGCCAACATGAAGTTTTACTTTAGAAAAAACAACTCACACATTAACTTAAGATGATCCAAACAGAGTAAGGAAAGCAATCCCAAATGCTTTCATTTACTTAAAATTATTTGGTAGAGAATTTGACACTTTAACGATGGTCTGGGCCTGGCTGGGGCGATGGCACGCGTGCCCACAGAGAGGGCTCTGAGTGCCGCCTCTGGCACCCGTGCCATAGGTTCGCCACCACTGATCTAGGGTTCCCTTTGGCGCCTACCTGTGACCCCTTCCTTCTTCCCAAAGAGCCAGAACTCATCTATAACTGCCAGCACTTCTGTGACATCCCCCACAAACAGCGGCAGTTCCTCGGAGACACTGGGACAGAAGTCAAACACAGCCCGGACCACCGAGCCTGCCTCCATGGTTTGGATCTGCAAGGAAAAGATACAGTGTCAGTGCAGCTCATCACAGACAACAAGGGACATTCCGAAAGCGCAGAGATGCAGGAACCCCAAGCAGTGACTCCAGAACATCGCTGACACTTTTGACAGCCACTGCTCACTGGGATGCAGGACCACCATTGTGCATTGTAGCCTCATGCCCCTAGGCCTGCACAACCACTCTGCACCTCCATGTGCTTGTTAGCACCGGTAACTCCATACTTCCTAGGCAGGCAACTCACACTTGATTGCCACATGGGCTCTGCTGTCCTCCACAGATGTCTGTGGTTAGTCCTCTACAGGCCCGTAGCCAGGATTTTTCAGTTTGGGGGGCCCTTTAAAAAAGTTGCAGGGCACTAAAGTGAAAATAATTTTGTTTTTTAAAAAAGCTTACGTAGGCTGGCTGGCTGGCCCCTGCCCCAGCTGGTCTCCCCATGTGGTGGCTGGAGGGAAGGGCCCACCAGGATCCAGTGGGACTAAAGCGGTTCTCACCTTTCCTTCCCCCTCCGCTGAAGCAAGGAGCCACGGAAGGGGGCAGCAAGTCCCTCCTGAAAGCACCGGGGCCACTGGGCTTGGGAGGGGGAGTCTCTCCTCCGCCATGTCTGCAGCCTGACCATGGTGGTCCCCCCCCACCCGGGTGGTCTGTGAGACCATGGGGACTCATCATGCCTCTCTGCCCCGGCTGGCATGGGCCGGTGGAACGCTCGAGGGCGCCATCCTTCATAGGGCCGGGGGCTCCAGCTACGCACCGTCAGAGCCGGAACTAACCAGGCGCTTTCTCAGCAAAGGAGTGCAGGAGCTGCTTTGGACACTCGACGGCCAGCCCGGGAAACCAGCTGGGGGAGGGAGCCTCTCTTCCTGTGGGGTCTTCCTCGTCCTAGCTCAGGTTGCAAAGAGGGGCTTCGTAGCCCCCCCACCACAGCCGAGTTTCTTCTCCGGGGGCCAGGGAGAGCAGGAGCGGAGGGCGGTGCTGCTCTAGAGCTGGCAGGGCATTAAAGGGCGCGGTGGGCGCCGCGTTCCCTGGTGGCAGCAATGACGATGACAGAAGGGTGCCAGTGGCACAGTCCAGATGCCCCGCTCCTAAACCCGCTATTCCATTGGATCCTTGGCGCCAGCCCCCCCACAGGTTGGCCCTTGCTGCCTCTGTGGCCCGCGCTGCCCCCAGCGTCCTTTCTACTCTTTGAGAATAGTACTTTGTCCGGTGTCTTTTTTGGGGGGAGCAGGAGGTCGCCCCGCTTCGCTGGCTGATCACCCTGGATCGAGCCATTGCCCTTGGCACACACTCTCAGGGGCACTCTCGTCACTGAGCGGAACGTCAGCCTTCCCAACAGGTGTCCTGAACTCTGGCCTGTGGCCTCTGGCACAAATCCAGCTGGGGTAAATAGGAAGTCAGGGGGCCTTGACCGGAAGTCAGGGGGCCAGCCCCCGAAATGTTCCAATGTAGCTACGGGCCTGGTCCTCTACCTTTCTGTGGCTGACAGCTGGTGACCCCAGGTTCCCCATATAGTCTTCCAGGTAAGATGAGGGGCTTTGCCTAAACAACAGCCACTTTGGACTACTGTTGCCTGCCTGGCCCACTCTCTCATGGTCTCCCACCTCATTTTTACTTGATATCTGTAGCCCTTCTCCACTCCCAGCTTCATGCTCTGCTTTCAAGGTTCTTGACTTTGCCTGCTCTTCAGGAATGCTCTGGCTTCACCTTTGGCCTGTCTCTGCATGGCAGGCTCCATATCCTGGAACCCACGCATGCTGGCTCTGCTGTATAGCTGGGCTCTGACTGTCTGGCACAAATCTCCATCCTACCTGTGGCAAACAAAGAAATCTGTAGCCACTGGGAACACTTCTAAGTCCCTAGGCTTCCAGGGATGCGTTTTTGAAGGAGCAGAGGGGGCATCCAGTGCAAGAGCTATTCTTGCCCATTTCCTCAAACTCCAGAAGCAAGCTGTTGTGAGCCCAATTGAGGAAGAGGAATCAGGGTAGGGAGGAATTCCTGTCGGGAAGGAACAGCAAGATGCAGCGGAAGTCCAGCACTTTCCTGATGCATGGAATTGGGCTCTTGGCTGCCAAGGGCCATCAAGCAATGTGCAAACATAGACTGGGGCAGTCCATGAAAAACACAGAAGGGGAAAAGACACTCCAAAAAGGCTTTGAGAAATGAACAGACTCACCTGGGCTGGCTTGAGTGTGGTTGCCAACTGAGCTGCAGACTAAGAAACTTATTCCGCTGATTTTTGAAGACCCAACTGCTGCTCAAGGCATGGGAGCTGTTGGCTGGGATGCTTTTTTGTCACCCCTACACCTGTCTCCATGGGACTCTTTCACCCAAATAAAAAAAGCCCCAGATCCCAATGCTGGGCATCTTCTAACACCAGAGACCAAGAGAGGCCAAGCACACGCCCTCCCCTCAGACAACAGAAAGGGTCACATATTCCCTCCCCCACCCCAAAGATGACAACGATGCCACTCTGCTGAAGAACAAATAGTACCCACCAACCAGACCAGGGCGTTTGGCTGGACAGACTTGAGGGGGAGCAGCTGGATTTGTACTGAGAAAAGGGTAAAGGCCTTTAATACAACAGGATGGGTATGCGAGTGAAAAGGACAGAGGGAACTTAGCCATGGCAACACATTTTGCTGATGGCCTTGCTTTGTTATCAGGCAGCAGAGGCCTCGTGGCCACACTGTGACGGGGTTGTGCCCCTCAGAAATGCTGCCTTGGCAATTCCTAGCTTTTATGCTGCTGGCACGCATACCCAGAACCATACTAAAAGTTGCCTCTCAACTAGTAGCAGCATATGTCCCCCCAAGTTCCTCCTCCTCTTTTGGGCTTCTCCAAAGTGCATCAGATCAACACCACCTGCCCTATCAGGCTGACTTAGGAATCCACTAAAAGCAGGAAAGCTCTTGGCACAAAAGGGCATTATCAGGGAATTAAACAGAAACATCTAGAAATATGAAGTCAAAGGACGCAAAGTCCTGGCAGTCTGCCCCACAGATGTGAGAATTTCCCAGTACCCACCCCATACAATCTAGAAAACAGGAGACCCCAGACAGAGTATGCTTGCACAGCAGGGGAGGGAGAGAGTCTCACCCAGAGTCAAGATGTTTTACAGAAACGGAATGGAACAGGCACAACGGGCTGAAAAGAAGGAACCTAAGAGGCAGACAGACATGGATGATCGAATCAAGGTCAAAACAGAAAGTAGCCCGGGGCAAAAGTTACCGCACATAAGATCAAGGAACAGAGGCAGGAGGAAGGTTGTCTGCTACCCATAGAAAGGGAATGCACTGGCTAGAGAGATCTGGAGCTCACCCGTAGCTAACATGGGGCCCACGGGGCCCGGCCCCCTAGTGTTTCTTCTGGGGCCTCTCCCTCCTGGGCTGCCCCCAAAGTGTTCCAACTTACCACCTGCACTGTACTTCCATTTAATTAGTCGGTGGGCCCCCTGTGGCCCCCTCCCAAAGAATTCCCTAGCTACAGGGCTGATTTCTGGAGGTCAAAGACATGGCGGGGGAGGGGAGGGGTGCCAGATGCAAATTGAGTGAGCTCCTGTATCTTTATGAGCTACAGGAAAGAGAGAATTCTAACGGGTGGGCTATAGCCAAGAGACAATGGGATGTGGAATCTGGCTTTCACATATGGGTCAGAACTAACCAGCTGCAGCGCTGGCTAGCCTAGGGTTTTTAATACACAGCAACTGTGACACAAAGCACAATTCACTGTAATACCACAAACGAGTTAAAACACACACTTCTATGCATCAGTACAGATGCATCAAGTTTAATGATGCTACATCGTGACCTACAACAAAAGAAATAATTATTGGGGAAAGTCTGCACTCTAATATCAACATCAACAGCATGGCATTACAAGGTTCGTAGCAGGAAAAAGTGCAGGTTAACGATATGCCCAAAATTTATGTTCAAATTACCGCAAGTTCAATGCACACATTCCTCAATAGAGTCTCTTCCAGTGCGTGAGATAAAACTATATATTAACTCGAGGCAACATGGCTGCAAACAGCCCATCCAAGGCAGCACCAGTGAGCAGCATGTGGTGGGCAGAAGAAATGGCACACACACACCCAACTCTCATGCACTCACTGCTGGTCCCACCCCTACCCCCTCCACTGCACCTGAGGACAACTGAAGAAGTAACAGCCATTTCACCAGGACCCTCCTATGGCCCAGAAGACACCCTCCCTTCCCCCTCACTTTCCCTTTTCCTGCTGAGCGGCCCTGTAGCGCTACACAGCGAGTAAAGGCGGAAAGCCCTCTAAAGAGCTAAGCAGGGCCAGCTCACCCACTAGGCAAACTAGGCATTCGCCTAGAGCGCCAAGCCCTGGATGGGGCGGAGGGCCCTGGATGGGGTGCCGAACTGTGCCCCCCGCCAAAAGCCCGCGCGCCATTGCTGCTCCCAGCCGTGTGGCATGAGGGGCCGAAAGGAGAGTGGAAGGCCGCCTCGCCTTCCCCCTCCACCTGGGGTCGGCTCTTGTAAATCCAAATGCAGGGTGTTTTGTTTTGGGTGCCCAGAAACCTCGCCGCCGTCTCCTCACTCGCCTAAGATGTCTGGCCTCAGTGGCGGCAGCAACAGCAACTCCCAATCCGGCTCCTGCACCTCCGTCTCTTTGCGCCACCTTTGCATTTGCAACGCACCAACTTTGAGCTCCTCATTCTCGAGTACGGAAGCTCTCGCTGCTGCTGCCGCGGCTCCAATGGAGGCAAGATTGCTCGTCGCCCTCTCCCCCCCCCCCCAAGCGCCCCACCACCTGCCGGCTTCCCCCCAAACAACAGCTCCGCTTTGGCTTGCAACAGTCTCGCCTCCCCCCCCCTTCTCCCCTCCTGCCACCCGGCTGCTGTCTTAAAGGGGCTGGCGCCGCTTCAAAAGCACCCTCAGAGTCACCCGCGACGTCAGCTTGGCTCGGGCTCACTCCTCAAGGGGAGTTTTGTCCAAAAAATTAAAATGCAAGCGAATGGAACCTCCGCCTCAGATCCTCTTGGCATTCAGATGCATCGCGACTGCAGTCCTAAGAGGGCGCTTTCCTGGGAGTGAGTCCCTTGGCATGACGGGAGACTTCCTTCTGAGTAAACCTGCAGTGGATCGGGGGCCGACGGGAGGGGATGCAGCCAAGGGGGGCGGCTGGTCTGGGGGGAGTGCGCAGGCTTGGCCCGGGACTCCCCTCCCCACCTCTCCAAAGGAGGAGAGAAGTTGGACTTCCTTCTCTCCAGGCCCTGCCTGGAGGTTGGCAACCCTGTAATTGGGTGTGCGGGGGGCGCCAGAAGTTAGCCCCGCCTAGGGCGCAAAAAAACCTCGGGCCGGCCCTGGAGCTAAGGGCGGGGATTCTGCATGGAAACTGTTGCCCTGCACCATTTTGAATGTGCAGCTTACATTTTCTTTGGAGTCAACAGGAAAAATGGGAGCCAGACGAATCATGCCTACACTGGGCACAACTTTGTCTAAACGCTCTCTTTTACGGCAGGGATCTCTCATGAAGGCAAAGGCCCCTCTGTGGAAGAAAGGCCTTCAAAGCAATTCCAAATATTGGCCGGAGGCTCTTGATGCTTTGCTCACAGCCAGCCCAGAGAATGAGGACCTGCCCAGGATGTGCTTGGTATGTTGAGTCCAGTGGCACCTTTTAAGATCAACAAAGTTTAATTCTGGGTCTTCAGACCAACACGGCTACCCACCTGAATCTTTGGTGGGTTGGTTTGTCTTGCTTGTTTAAATTATGTTGTGTTCATGTCTGAACATTTTGTAAGCCGCTTTGTGTCCCTTGTGGCATAAAAATGCCCTGATGCATAAATAAATAAGCAAGCAAGCAGTAGGGGAATCCGTAATCATTGGCCAGACAGCAGGAACAAAATGCATTCTTCACTCACCTCTCTTACTTCAGGTGCTAAACAATCCCAGCCCAGTTTGCACAGAAGAAGAATTAAACATTAGCTAATTCTAGAATCAAAAACACGTTTGGGGCGAAAATACTTTTGGGTTAAGGTGTGTGTGTGTGTCCCCTGCATTCGCTTTCTCATCCCCAAACATAACACATTCTCCCTGTCTTTCTGTCTCTCTCTCTCTCTCCCGAACTCCACCTCTCATACAGACAGAGTCTCACTTTTACTTGATGCAGGCAGACTTGGAGTCTCCACCTCTTCCCCATCAACAACCTGCTGGTTGGGCTGCCATCGCCCCAGAACAAAGTGCAGTGGGTAGCAGAACATGGCAACCAAGCAGTGGCACCCCTCTGACTTTTGTTGCCTTTCTGAGCTATCTGGCCATAGCCTACACATGAAAGTAGCAGGCATATGGCTCACTCTCCTCGAGTGCTGTTGTCTGCCCATGGCTGCATCCACACATGGCGGGATACTGCACAGTCTGGAACTAGTCAAGAGCCCAGGCAGTCAGGCAGTCAAACGAAAGAAGGCAATAGCGGGAAGTGCACACTCTGTAGGGGATTGTTTGGTGGTCCTTTTCTAGTATGCCTTTGTCAGCTGCTGTCACACTACTATGCAACAGCAACTGATGGACATGCAGAATTGCTTTTCAGCAGCATGGATTGCCCAGGCAGCCTGAGCTGTTTTTGAGAAGAATTAAAGAGGCAGATAGCGGCAATTTTTCTTCCAAGCATGCATTCCACAGGCAAAGCTTACTTTACCAATCACAGATGCCCACATATCTCACTAATACTTCAAAGCATAATTACATTGGGAACTTTGAAATAACATAAATGTATCAATATGCAGTGTATTTTCACCATTTTGAGGGTTTTTCTGATATTTGGTCAGATCACACTTCCCATCAGGTAGATTCTCTGTGCCGTATTGCAGACCGATTGGACAAACTGCCTGGTGTTGATTAATAAAATTCCCAGGGATAACATCGGTAGAGCGCTGCTTGAATGATAACGCTGTAACTAATTGAGCAGCTCCCACAGCTCCATAATCGTATCATGGTTCCATCTTGCCCAGCCAGAGTAAAGCACTGTCTTTTGTATTCATGAGAAACAATGTTAACAAACCAATTATGATAAAGTTTGCAGCATGAATTAAAACAATATGTAATCCAGGGCAGAATGCTGCATCTCTGGCAGACACAGATGACTACAAACGCAAGAATATGACAAACTTAACAGTGGGGAAGAAAGCCAACAGATAAAACCAAGGAGACCTGGAATGGCCACAGCTGTACAACAAAGTTATGGGATTTGTCTCAGTCTCCTTGAACACTCTCATCTGCCTATGGCTGCATCCACATATGGGTGGCTATAGCTAGTAGTATAGCTATCATTCACTTGTTGGGTTTTATTTATTTTGTACCTCACTTTTCTTCCCAGTGGGGACCCAAAGCAGTTTCCATTGTTCTCTCCTGCATTTTGTCTTTACAACAACCCTGTGAATTAGGTTAGGCTATGAACGTGTGACTGGCCCAAGGCCACCCAACAAGCTTTCATGGCAGAGTGGGGATTTGAACCTGGCTCTCCCAGATCCTACTCTGACACTCTAACCACTACACCACACTGGAATTGCCCTTTCTGCACAGGAAATGACGGCTGTACAGTGCAGCAACAGCACAATATCCAACCATGTATGGAAGCAGCCCATGTCACGTGCAGTGTTCCCTCTAAGCTGAGTTCGTGTGAGCTGGCTCACAGTTTTTTAGCCTCTGGCTCACACAGTTTTGTCTTCGCTCAGGAAGGATGGGGCTCCAGAGCAAACTAATTGATGCAGCAGCCAAATTGCTCACTCAGAACTTTAATGCCAGTAGCTCACAAAGTAGAATTTTTGCTCACAAGACCTCACAGCTTAGAGGGAACATTGGTCACGTGTTATAGCCCTCCCCCAAGAGAACTGCAGTTTTTGTAAATGTCAAAAACAGGGACGATGTTGGGGCTCCAGGCACTGGATGGAGCACGAATGTTGTAGTTGTTCCATGCCCACTCTGAGCCCATGAGACGGGTTAATTCTCTGTGCAGCAGAAGTCTAATCCGTGATACCAGCTACCCTCTTGAAACAGACAAGGGCCTCAGATGCACCCCAGTTCACAATGCACCTGATGAAGGACGCTCAGCCCGAAGGGTGCTGCTGCCCTGAGCTGGACTTGGCTGGGAGGGCGGGGTAGAAATCCAATAAACAAATAGATAAAAATTAAAATATTCAGTCCGGCCCATTCACGAGAACATATGAAAAGCTCTGTTGCACTCCTGCTCGCAAAAGGTTCTTTCAGGTGGAGGGAATGCAAGAGGCACCCTTCTGGATCAGACCAGTGGTCCATCTAGTCCAGCATATCGTTTCACAAAGTGGCTAGCCAACTGCCCTGGAGGGCCAGCGAACTGGGCATAGAGACATAAAGGACAGACTAAAGGTGGTGGGAGGAAGGGATGAGGTAACACCCGAATAGTCCTCTAGTTACTATGGTCACATTGAGGAAACATACCAAAGCAATGTTTCCCAGCCTTTTCAAGTATGAGAATCCCTTTTTAACATCAAAATTTTTTGTGTCCCCCATACATGAGCGTAGTTGTCCCATTAGTATCCCTTGCCTGAGAAAATACATAAAGACAAAAGGATGAAAATGACAATCCACATATGGATACAGCTGCAACGGGCCTCATGGAAAACTCCATCCCCCTCCCCCCTTGCAAGCCTTGGTGGGCCAACTCAAAACGTGTGCACATTCCGTGCCGTAACATCAGTTGATTATCTCCTCGGGAACATCTGTGTGCTGATCCCTGCCTTCTACTTGTGCCTGGAGGAAGGAAACAACCTCTCAGCTCCATCCTGGATGGATGGTTAGAATATCCAGCCTTCTGCCCTGAAGCAGCAAAATGTTCCCAGATCTTGTGCCTGCAGCCTCCTCCTCCCATTGGCTGCTCCCAGCCCAGCAAGCTGCAGCAGGAGACACCAATCCAGGGAAAAGCGTTTCACCCGCCCAGGGTCAGGGATGACTCACCAGCCTTCTCTGCTTGCCAGCACCACTCCCCTCTCTTACCCCAGGGAGATCCATAGCTGAACAGGAGACAGTGGAAGGAACGGAATCTAGGCTTCTTCTACAGCTCTACAGAAGGGCCTGGTGGTGGTTATAGGCCTCTAGCCTCCTATTGAGCCCCCATATAGTAAGTCCCCACTGCCTCCACTTTTTTTCTGTGTCCCTAAACAGTGCAGATCATTCTGTTTCCTGTTTCTGTCACTTCTGCTGGAGGAAACCCAGCTACAAGTTACAGCATGCAAAAAGCACAATCCACACAATATAACTTCTGCACAGAAGAGCCAAATCCAAACACCCGAATTAAATAAAAGCTGTGGGGACACCCCAGATAAAACTAGGTCTAAACAAGCCACATCAGGTGGTTCAGTGCACAACAAGCAAATCACACAAAAGGCACTCCTGGTCATACATGTCACATAAGCATGCAGGAGCAGAGCTGAATCCAACAGCACCCTAAGTTAAAACTGGATCCTTAAAGAGGAGCACAGCCCCATCCAGAACTGGTTAAACACAGCTCCAGGTTCAGCTGAGCCACTCATTAGTTCTCATGCTACTCTTTGGTATGACAAAGAAAAGAAGTATTTTGAACGGCATTATATGAGAGGATCTCTGATAAAAATTTGGAGGGAGATTAAAACGCAGTATTATAAGAAGGTTCCCAGATGGGTAGCCCCCCTGGAGGCTTTAGAGATTCCGTGCTTATATACACAAGGCGGAAAGTGTACCTATGAGAACCTGTTGGACACTACGAATAATTTAAAATCAATAGATACTTTGAAAAACCAAGAAATAGAAATGTCCTGGCAACAGATTATGCAACTGAAAGCTAGATTTAAGGAAGATGCGAGAATTGGTTTTTATAGAGAACCAACTGACTTAGACAAGATATGGCTTACACTAGAAACACAATTGATAAAAAGATTATATAATATCTTATTAGAGGGGAAACTACAAGAAGATGTAGTATGGGCCAGTTTAAGAGCATGGAATAAAGATCTAGGTTTTACGATAGACCAACCTAAATGGATGAAAGTTTGGGAGACTAATTTGAAAATCACGAGGGCCTCGTCTTTCAAAGAAAATATTTTTAAGGTAGCACACAGGTGGTATTTATACCCCTCGCGATTGGCAAAGTTTTCTAAGTCCGCGACAAATATCTGTTGGAAGTGTCAGCAAAATACTGGTACATACTTCCACATGTGGTGGACTTGTGCAAAAGCCAGGGATTATTGGGAGAAGGTTAAGAAAATGTTATTAGAGGTGTTGGAAATAGAGGTACCTCTACAACCTGAAATCCTTCTATTAAATATGATACCAGAAATAGGAGGAAAGGAAGGGAAAAGTCTGTTGTTATACTGTATTACAGCGGCTAGAATTTGCTATGCCAAGTATTGGAAAACAGAAAGGACTCCAGGAAAGTTGGAGGTAGCTCAGAAATGGCTGGAAGTCGCTGAAATGGATAAATTGTCAAATGTGTTAAAAGGGAAAGACAAGGAGATAATTAACAAAAAATGGAAAAAGTTATTTGAATGGAATATTAAACAAAAAAGATAAGTGGAGATTAGGAAATCAGTAAGAGAAAAAACATTAGGCTGTATGCTCGTCTGTGTTAACTGATCAGTATTTATGTTATGTTCTGTTATGAAGGTCGGGAGTGGGTGTTTGGAAAATTAATAAAAAAATATTCACAAAAAAAAAATTAGTTCTCATTCTATTACTGGCCATATTTTGTAACCTCTGTAACATCCAGACTGCTTTAAAGGGTGGCCCCACATAGAACATATTTCAGAAGGTGAGCATGCAGGTTCTAAGAGCCAAACTAGGGCTGTGGTCACATGAACAGTTTGCTGCGATACAATTGCGTTACCTTTGTGGATTTAAAGAGAACGATCAGACGACAACATCTGCCTTCCGTGCCTCAGTCATCGACACCCTGCTTTGCCTCACTTTGGAAGTGGAGTAATCAGGCACCGGGAAAGTATTTACAGATACCAGCCCTTCCACTCCATGTTTCCAGCTGTTTGAACCCCCCTCTTGCCAAGTCAAGCTCTTTGGGAAGTCTGAACCTTCCTTTCCATTTCTGTTTCCTCTTTTTTTTTTTTAATCAGGTAGCGATGTTCACATAAGTGCCCCAGTGTTGTCAATCACAGTGGGCCAAGTAGTCATTCTGGATTAGGAGTCCCCAGGGGAGTTGTTTTCAAACAACAAATCCCCCCCAACCCCTCTTCTGTTCCTGCATCAGAGTCTGAGAGTATCCCATTATTGACACAAGGGTAAATGCACTGAAGTCAATGGGACTAATGTTAATCTGCACTCTACCCCATCTCCATGTAGGAGGCTGACATGGCCCAGAGTACTTGGCAGAGAGATTGTAGAGATGTCAAAAGGAGCCGGGGCTTTGGATACATGCTTATGTGCATGGGTGAAAGACCAAAAAATAAAATAAAAATGCCACAACAATCTGAATGATCGAACATGGGGCCAGCGTGCAGTGAAGCTGGTTCAGGGTGGGATGTCTGATCAAAACTTCCTGCAACTATTTAAATCGCCGCAGACAGAGACGCAGCCATATTGCACCAAACCTCCAGTGTGACCACAGCCTAGACGTTGCATCGACCACGGGTCTACTTGTGGCCTTCATAACATCTACTTTGGCCCTGAGGGTATGACTAACAGATATTAGATCAAGTAAAGGGAGCAATCTGCAAATTACATGGAACCACTGGCCACAGATATTTCCTGGCCTTCCATCAGTGATGGGCTATCCCCCTTCTCCCACAGCACAGTCGGCTCCAGAAGAAATTTCCATGGATGGAAAAGGGTGCAGTTTTGATGATTTCCCTCTCTCACGGCAGACCTCCAAGTCCCCCCTCACGTTTCTCCTGGGAGACCCTTGGCCAGCAGGAGCAGCAATTCAGGGGCATTTGGGGCAGGGGGAAATAGACAGAAATCCCTCCTGTCCATGGAGATTGTGTGTTGGATCAAAGCTCCTGGGATCCCTGATCCTCGCTATCATGGTTTTCTTTAGATTCCATTTATTAGTCTTCATCTACTTGACTTGTTCCTAAACACTGATTTGGGATTAAGACTGCCTACTAACTGGCTACAAATGAAAAATATAATCTGTTGTCATGAAAATATAGATGACGGCAGGGCTATTTTTGGGCAGGAACGCACAGGAATGGAGTTCCGGCTGGCTTCAGAGTTGGCCACGCCCACTACAGCCAAAACCTCTGCATGTGTGGCTACAGAGGGAAGGCCTGGAGAGCAATCCTCCCTGGTGACTTTGAGGCGGGCAGGCTGGGGGGGGGGGGCTGGAAAGATAGGGGAGGCATTTAAATGACTTCCCGAGGCATTTAAATGCCTTCCCGTGCCTTCCCCGGCCTGTCCAAGGGCCAGCTTGCCTGGGCTCCCTGCAACCACGGGGCGCTCGGGCAAGCCAAGGGAAGGCAGTTTAAACTGCCCTGCTTTCCCTTCCCTCCAAGGGCCAGCTTGCCCGGGCAAGACAAGGGAAGGCATGGGGTGTGGCCTAATATGCTAATGAGATGCACTGTCAGGGGTGTGGCCTAATATGCTGATGAGTTTCTGCTGCTGGGTGTGGCCTATTATGCTAATGATTCCTGATGTGCTTTTTCTACCAAAAAAGCCCTGGATGATGGTAGAAATTCTAAACTTCCAAAGGATTTCTTTCAGCAGCTTCACAGAAATGTAGCACAGCAGCAGAGATCATACTGAACCTGGCAGGATCCCTGAACCACAGTTCCCAGATAATCACTGTGTAATCCCTCATTGTTACTCTTTAGAGCAATTTAACAAAGGACACTGTATCAATTAAGGGATATTTCCTTGATCACAATAAAGTCATGTGGGCAACCCAATAATATCTCATAATCACCTGAGTCAGAAACTGCTGAAAAGATCAATTCCCAGACAGAGATTGTCCACCAAGGCTACACAGAGAGCCTGAGTTACAATCCTAGCTGGAAGCTGGACTGAAAAGAGTTGACTGTGTCATCCAGAAACATTCACATTACAATTGCCTGCTTATTAGTTTTCTCAAAAACAGGAGACTAGACAATGGGAAACAGCTGGTGGGACGAGGCAAAGGGTGGGATTTTAAAGAGGGATTTGATCACAAATGATTTGGAATTAGAGGTGAGCAACAGTGACTTTCACACGAAGTTTTTGGCCTGGCTTTGATGTTTATGGGTTGTGGGTTTTCCCCCCCACTTCCACAAAGCATCACGGTATTTTTGTGTACCTTTTGACTTTCCCCCATATTTTCTCCATTTTTTCCAAAACCTGCTATGCTATGATGTTTCTGGAGACACTGCAACACAACCAAGATGGCTACCATGTGAAAGGGAAAGTCTGGATCTTTCCCAGCCCCACCCACATGATCAGCATTTCCCCAGCCATTCCCCACAAGGGCCATTTCCGCCACCTCTGGAGGGTATGTGTACAATTTGTTAAAATGGTAATTGGCAAATAATTATAGCATTTGTCAATTACTGATTTTTAAATAAAACTGAAAAAGCCTCCCAATGGTGGCAAACATGTGGTCACCACGAGGACTTTGGATCAGATTAGGGTTGCCAGGTAACTGGCGGGAGATGGGAGGGGACTTACCGGGAGCATCAGGGAGGCCCATCCAACATACAGCGACGTGTCCACATGTGATCCGGAAGTGACATCATCCCACCCGGGATGTCGGGGTGACGCTCTGTATTTGGACAAAAACTCTATGGCAGATTTGGCTTCTTCCATAGAGTTTTTGCCCAAATACTAGAACATCACCCCACTGTCCCAAATGTAATGACATCACTTCTGGATCATGTAGGCAACCTAGACACATCACTACACGTCAGACAGACCTCCCGCTTTTTTGGGTTAAATTCCCCCCTGCCGGCCAGATGATTGACAGTGGGAGAAGGTGCCTGGCAGCAGGGGACTCCCACCTCCACTGGGGGTCTGGCAACCCTAGATCAGATATATACCCGGAGTTCTGTGCTGGGGACTCAATTCCCAGACACTCACAGGCCCAATTTGGATCCAGAATACGAATTTCCCCCATGTAAACTTTTTCAGAAATGTGGGTTTGTATCATTTGAATTGACCCCAAAAGTAATTAACTTGTGGAATTCACTGCCACAGGTGACAGTGACAGCCAAAGTCACCAGTTGAGTTGGTTTTAAAAGGGGATTAGTCAAATTTATGGAAATTAGGTCCATCAATGGTTAAATCCCAAGGTGACTAAATAGAACCTCCATATTCAGAGACAGTCATCCCCTGAATGCCAGTACAAGGAGGCAACAACAGGATAGGGCTTTGGCCTTCATGCCCTTCTTGTAGGCCTCCCTGGAACCAACTGTTTGGCTACCGCGTAAAACAGAATACTGGATTAAATGGACCAATGGCCTGATTCTGCATGCTCTTACATTCTTTTAAACACCAATCCTCTTGGGAAGTTTATAGAACATGTCTGCAGACCAGTCAACTCTCTCACTGCAGGTCTTAATTAGCCATGACAAGCACGGATCTAGAGCACAAGTGGTCTCCTGCAGTTCTCCAAGCATCCTGTCAACATTAGCGAACAAAACAAACTGAAAGTTATCCAAGCAACAACAACAAGAGGTTGTCAAGGAGAACTCCAACTTGGGCACTGCCACAGCTGTTGCTTCCAAGCCAGACCAGAGATTAACAAACACACACAGAGAGAAAACTGTACACTTTTCTCTTTCAGGGTGTCGATACAGTATTAATGGAGATGTGAATTTTTCAGAATTTCTGAAATCGTGGGGAAAATGGGGAAAACTGAGGGAAATGGAAATACATGCAATACATACTTTCTTATCAAACCAAATTCGTTTTTCTGCTTTAACAACATAAAAGGCATCAGTTATAACTTTATCACATAAAAAGTGTACTATACTTTATAAAGTGTACATGCTTTCATTTTCTACAAGCAGCATCATGAATATACTTGTACTACAGAGAAAACTGCAAATTGCAGCACCCTATGCTGTCTTAGTACATGTGTCTTAGTTTTTGCCATCTAATGGGGGGGGAAACACAAAAGTCAAACAGAACACATAGGTATTGTAGTTCTGTTGGGGTTTTAAAATCAGTAATTCACATATTGATATAGCTTTGTAATACTCTGTGTATGAGGTTCTCTGAATTCCCAGCTTTCATTTTTTTTAAAAAGTCTTTAGTTAATTTCATTACATAGCTATAAGGGGAAAGGCCGTCACAAAAGGGGCTAGAGGCTTTTAAAAAAAGAAAAAGAAACTGGAGATTCAGAGAACCTGAGAAACTGGAAGTTATAACACCACAATATGTCAATTACTGATTTTAAAAACCTGAAAAGGTCCCTGTTAGCAAAGGGGGAGGAATGGCTGCTGCAGGGGATGGAAAATGTAGGGGAACCTGCCATGCGGCAGCTCTGTTACCACCACTGAGCTATACTGGCAACAGCAACAGAGAAACTACACAACCCTGCACCCATATGGAAAACCCTGTCAAAGGGACACAGAATCTATGAGCCATTGCAACAACAGCCAAGGTCAGCTTACAGCAGCTCCTTATCCATTCTAATCTATCCACAAGGCCAACAGACCTGATCATGGGGCCATCATGCCCAGCACAGCCTAATATCTGAGAGAGTGTGTAACAGTACATAAAACATCCAGTAACATCAGTAGTGAACCTTTCAACCTCGGTTTTCATCCTCGCATTCAGCAGACAGATGTTTAGAAACCACTGTTCATAACACTGCATTTCTCTAACCATCTTGGCTCAGCCTATTGGCTTTTTCTTTTCTGTCTGATTAAACTTCCTTGAATTTGTCATCTTTTTAAGCCAGTTTATACCATCTGCTAAAAAAATCATAAAATCAGTAGCTGGGTAGAAGGAACGATACCTGGACCCACCATATGGCTGAGCCCACCACCCTGACCTAGATAGGACACCTACAGAGGCTTAGGCCCTTGCGAGAGCCAGGAAGACGCCTACACCACAGCAGGGAGCCCTAAGCAGCAACTGAGTCTTGTATGCAAGCAGAGAGAGAGAGATTTTTTCCCATCCTGGGAAATAGTAGCTCCTTTTCCTCTCCATACATAATCATAATTCTAGATGCCAAAGACATGAACTTTGGAAGGGAATGGTCACTTATAGCTACTCATGCAAAGATATCTACCACCAGGATGTGTGCCTTACCATACAGTTGGTATTAATTTTCAAGCCAGGGATCTTCCATCACTCAAGTGCCAAAACCACGAAGCAGGAATTTTTCACAGGCCCAATCAATTATATGTTCCTCCTCATCTGCTGGGTAATTTGCTCATTACAACAGGACCTAGTTTCTCTGAGGCACCAAAGACTCAAACCTACATGAGAGGCACAAGAAACTGAGTACCCTCAGCAGTGCAAAGTTCTGATGATTGAAGAAGGCTGCAGTTAAGATGCAAGTTCTTCTGGCATCTCCGAGGCCTACTTCATTTGGTGGCTTCACTGCCTTCTTGTAACAATGCAGCGAGGCCCATTCAAAGCACTTCATCATCCCAAGCCAAATAAGTCCACTGCCTCCCCACCCACCAGCTAGGTGCAGGCTAAGCCTCTTGGACCTGATGGGTGGCAGGGTGGGTCAAAGAGGCAATGCCCATCACCCCCCCACTGCTGATGGCTGGCAGCAAGGGGAGCCCCTGCAGTGCACCAGGGCCCCTGCAGTGCACTCTGTGCCATCCTAAGCAGTCGCTTAGTTGGAGAACTGGCCCTGCACATCAGAGGCAATGTGGCTGAAAGGGTGAATGAAATACTGGACTAAGGGCTTTTCTATTCCCATCTCTGTTTCTAAGTCTGCGGCAGAATGTTTGCCAAGTCAAGTGCTTTTTGGCTCAATTACCATTAGGACTGATTCATACAACTGTTGGCTTCACGGGTGGAGTCAAACATATATTCTGTCTGAGCAGGCACATTTCAGAAATTCTGGTGCATAAATGCTGAAGCTCAGCATTCCAACACAGGCACAAAATTGCCCCTGCAAAAGACTCTTAGAACAGTCTGACGGTGGCATGCTGGTTTGTATTTTTTGTCCATGGACAGAAGCCAAAGAGACCACCACTTCACCACAGCTCAGCTCAGACAGAAAATAAGTATCAAGTATACCTAACTTTATTTAAATAAATGGTGCAATTTGTAGAAACTGGCTTCCAGAATAAACTATGCATGGTCCTTGCAGTATTTTTGATTTTCCCTTGGCATCAGGTTGTCAGACCTTGCCTACAGCCCTCAGATGTTCTGAGATACAGATGATCTATTCCCGTATCATCTGCAAGCACCCTCCTTTTGAAAGCCAAGTCACAGACCTCCAAGGGGTTTCTTGGTGACATCAACAACCTGGCGCAGTACTGATCAAACTTTGCACTTATGATATTCCCATTACACAGTTCAAAGGAAGTCTCCATTCACAGTCAGGTATCAACATGTATAAGTTCACTCTGGTGGTGAAGCTCAATGATTAAATTAATACTCTCCTTACCAAAAAATAAAAATAAAAAATCAGCCAAACTCCATACCAAAGGAGCCACCACCTTCATCTGACCCAGGAGCACAGACTTGCCCATAGCTTCTGGATTACAGAACTCAGGTCTCTGTAGGGTTCCAGGTTTTTCTTCAGTCCTGCATGGATGTCACTCTCTCATGGATCACTGCCTTGACATGGCATGGGGGCTTGTGTGGTTCGATGAGGCTGCAGGCTATGCTGTGGAGGGCCACCCAGGATGGACAGGCCACAGCAGAGAGACAAAACGTGATCCACTGGAGAAGGAAATGGCAACTCACTCCAGTATCTTTGCCAAGAAAACCCCATGGACAGTAACAAAAGGCTAAAAGATATGACGCCAGAAGATGAGCCCCTCAGGTCGGAAGGTGTCAAATATGCTACTGGGGAAGAGCAGAGGTAACCCCAGAAAGAGGAAGAAGCTGGGCCAAAGCCGAAAGGACGCTCAGCTGGGGATGTGTCTGATGGTGAAAGGAAACTTCAATGCTGCAAAGAACAATACTGCATAGGAACCTGGAATGTAAGATCTGTTGGATGTTGGATGTGGTCAAAAATGAGATGGAAAGACTGAACATCTACATCTTGGGAATCAGTGAACTCAAGTGGATGGGAATGGATGAATTTAACTCAGAAGACCATTATATCCACTACTATGGCAAAGAATCCCGTAGAAAAAATGGTGTGGCCTTTATAGTCAACAAGAGGGTGCAAAAGGCAGTAATGGGATACAATCTCAAAAATTACAGTGATCTTGGTCCAAATCCAAAGCAAACCATTCAACATCACAGTAATCCAAACCTATGCCCCAACCATTGACGCAGAGGATGCTGAAATGGACCGGTTCTATGAAGACCTACAACACCTCCTACAACTAACACCAAAACAAGATGTCCTCCTCATCACAGGGGACTGGAATGATAAAGTCAGAAGTCAAAAGGTAACCGGAATAACTGACAAGTTTGGCCTTGGAGAACAAAATGAAGCCAGGCAAAGGCTAACAGAGTTTTGTCAAGAGAACATGCTGGTCACAGCGAACACCTAAGAGATTACTCTAAACATGGACATAACCAGATGGGCAACACTGAAATCAGATTGATTATGTCATTTGCAGTCAAAGATGAAGAAGCTCTATACAGTCAGTAAAAACAAGACGAGCTGACTGTGGCTCAGATCATGAGCTACTTATTGCAAAATTCAGGCTTAACCTGAAGAAAGTTGGGAAAACCACTCGGCCATTCAGGTTTGACCTAGATCACATCCCTGATTAATATACAGTGGAGGTGAAGAATAGGTTTAAGGGACTAGATATGATAGCCTGAAGAACTATGGACGGTTCATGACATTGTACAGGAGGCAGCAATCAGCACCATCCCAAAGAAAAAGAAATGCAAGAAAGCAAAGTGGCTGTGTGATGAGGCTTTACAAATAGCAGAGGAAAGAAGGAAAGCGAAAGGCAAAAGTGAAAAGGAAAGACTTACCCAACTGATTGCAGATTTCCAGAGAACAGCAAGGAGAGATAAGGAGGTCTTCCTGAATGAACAATGCAAAGTAATAGAGGAAAACAATAGAATGGGACAAACTAGAGATCTCTTCAAAAAAATTGGAGAAATCAAGGGAACATTCCATGCAAAGCTGGCCATGATAAAGGACAAAAACAGTAGGGACCTAACAGAAGCAGAAGAGATTAGGAAGAGATGGCAAGAACACGCCAAAGAACTATACAAGAAGGACCTCAATGTCCTTGACAACCACGATGATGTGATCAATGACCTCGAGCCAGACATCCTGAAGTGTAAAATCAAATGGGACCTAGAAAGCATTACCAACAACAAAGCTACTGGAGGTGATGGTATCCCCGCTGAGCTATTCAAAGTCTTAAAAGATGATGCTGTTAAAGTGCTGCACTCACTATGCCAGCAAATTTGGAAAACACAGCAGTGGCCACAGGATTGGAAAAGGTCAGTTTACATTCCAATCCCAAAGAAGGGCAATGCCAAAGAATGTTCAAACTATCACACAATTGCACTCATTTCACATGCTAGCAAGGTCATGCTCCAGATCCTACAAGCTAGGCTTCAACAGTACGTGGATAGAACTGCCAGAAGTACAGGCTGGGTTTCGAAGAGGTAGAGGAACTAGAGATCAAATTGCCATCATTCGCTGGATTATGGAGAAAGCAAGGGAGTACCAGAAAAACATCTACTTCTGCTTCATTGACTACGCTAAAGTCTTTGATTGTGTGGATCACAACAAACTATGGCAAGTCCTTAAAGAGATGGGAGTACCAGACCACCTCACGTCTCTTGAGAAACCTGTATATGTGTCAAGAAGCGACAGTTAGAACCAGATATGGAACAACTGATTGGTTTAGCGTAGGAAAAGGAGTACGACAAGGATGTATATTGTCACCCTGCTTATTTAATTTATATGCAGAGTACATAATGCGAAATGCTGGCCTGGATGAACTAAGATTGCCAGGAAAAACATCAACAACCTCAGATATACAAACGATACCACTCTAATGGCAGAAAGTGAAGAGGAGAGCGCAAAGGTTGGCTTGAAACTCAACATAAAAAAACTAAGATCATGGCATCTGGCCCCATCAATCTTTGGCAAATAGAAGGGGAAGTCATGGAAGCAGTGACAGACCTCATGTTCCTGGGATCCAAGATCACTGCAGACAGTGACTGCAGCCATGAAATTAAAAGATGCCTGCTCCTTGGGAGGAAAGCTATGGCAAACCTAGGCAGCATAATAAAAAGTACAGACATCATTCTGCCAACAAAAGTCATTTTGGTCAAAGCAATGGTATTCCCAGTAGTAATGTACAGCTGCAAGAATTGGACCATAAGGAAGGCCAAGCACCGAAGAATAGATGTTTTAGAATTATGGTGCTGGAGAAGACTCTTGAGAGTCCCTCAGACTGCAAGGAGATCAAATCAGTCAATCCTAAAAGAAATCAACCCTAACTGTTCCCTGGAAGGCCAGATACTGAAGCTGAAGCTCAAATACTTTGGCTACCAAATGAGAAGGGAGCACTCACTGGAGAAGACCGTGATTCTGAGAAAGATTTTAGGTAAAAGAAGGGGACAGCAAAGAATGAAATGGTTAGACAGAGCTATTGATGAAATGAACATGAAATTAAGCAAACTCCGGAGGATGGTGGAAGACAGGAGGGCCTGGCATGATGTGGTCCATGGGGTCACGAAGAGTCGGACTCAACTGTGCAACTGAACACAACAAAAAAGTATGGATGTCAAGGTATTGCAGGTAAAAGAAATCACAGCCTTAGGGCTGATTTACTAGTGGTATTAGACAAAAAGGTATCACCATTTACAACCCCTATTGAAAATTCCTGGTAGAGAGAAAGTGGGATAAGAGGATCATGTTGCAAACTCACAATAAATGCATGGGGGCTGTTTGTGAACATCCTTCACACAACATACAAATATCTTCTCATGTTGCCAAATCTATTCATACCTTAAAAACTTAAAATTAGAAGCAAAACAGAAGAGGAAGGGATGTGAAGGAATGTATCAATCCTAAACCAATATACTGGGAAGCAAATCATTTTTAATATAACTTTCTTCTAAGCAAACATTTGGATGTCGGACAGATCTGTAAGCAACTAGACCAGTTCTGTCAACTATGACTGGAGGTAAATCTCCAAAGTATTAGGGTTGAGAGATTTCCCAGTCTTACCAGACACCCCTTATCTAGAGATGCTGGGAGTGAACCAAGAGTTTCAAATACTCAAAGCATAAGCTTTGCTTTTGTGCTAATAAATACTTTTGCAGTTGAGGTACAAAGTCTGTGGAGATACACAGTAAGCAAGCAAGCCTCTACAGGTTTAGCATATAGAATGGTTTGTGTACACAAAAGAAGAGCTTCATTAAATATTGAACAGAAATGAAAACATGCTGCTGGTTAGGATTATAACCCAACATGATCCAGTGTGCTTCTGTGAACGCAGGGTTGTGTTCAGACATGATAATTCCAAATCAGTGCTCAGCAATGAAACACACACTGGACCAGGCAGTAGCTTATCCTAACCTGTCAACTGTTGTTAAGGATAAAAATATTATACACTGTGAAAATGCCAATGACAGAACAAATAACAATGATAAAAAGTGGATAAATGGAACTGGGAAATATATTTATTTTATACTCCACTTTTCTTCCCCTCACAGAAAACAAAGCAGCTTTTACTGCACTGTTCTTTCCTCCACTTCATCCTCACAGCAACTGCCCTGTGAGGTAGCCGTACGGTTGCCAATTCTGGGTTGGCAAATACCAGGATACTTGGGGGGTGGAGCCTGGGGAGAATGGGGTTTGGAGAAGAACTTCAGCAGGATATAATGCCATAGAGTCCACCCCTCCCTCCAAAGCAGCCATTTTCTCTGTCACCTGGAGACCACCTGTAATTCTGGGAGATTTCCAGCCACCACCTGGAGGTTGTCAAACAAAATATACACACCATGAAAAATGATGAAAATTACAAATTATATAAACAACTGAATTTATGTAATGCAATTAATATCTAAATTTCTATGTACCGACAATTCAACAATCTTTTAGTGTCCCTTATAAACTGCTGATGCAGTCACATTCACTCATTCAACAGGCGAACTCCATATATTCCAACCATCAAATGTCCTTGCTATGACTTGACCTTGTTGAAAACTGGAAGCGTTGGAGGTTGTCAGTCAACTTATCTTCCATTCTGTGCTTCCACAAAGCTCACAAACATGACTCCAACAGGCCAGCTATAAGGCCTGTTTCACCAATGCCACAAAAAACCATGGCACCATGGCAGTCTTCAACCTGCAGGTCAGGACCCTCACATGGGTCACAGAGCCTCACCTGTTGGGTTATGGCTGCAAGAGGTGGACTATAAGGAAGGCCAAGTGCCGAAGAATAGATTCTTTTGAACTATGGTGCAGTCCCTTGGACTGCAAGAAGATCAAATCAGTCAATCCTAAAAGAAATCAACCCTGACTGTTCCCTGGAAGGCCAGATAATGAAACTGAAGCTCAAATACTTTGGCCACCAAATGAGAAGGGAGCACTCCCTGGAGAAGACCCTGATGCTGGGAAAGACTGAAGGTCAAAGAAGACGGGGACGGCAAAGGATGAGATGGTTAGACAGTGTCATAGACGCAACAAACATGAAATTGAGCAAACTTCAGAGGACGGCGGAAGACAGGAGGGCCTGGCGAGATCTTGTCCATGGGGTCGCGAAGAGTCGGACTCGACTGTGCGACTGAACAACAAAAAAATGCACATGCATAGTAAAAAAGGGTACCACATCTCCTGCCTCTCTTTGCAGAGATGCTGACAGAAGCAGCAGGATGGTTAGGTAAGATCACTCAGCAGTACAGAGAATTCCTACATGGCTCTCAGCCTTGGCTTGGTTCTCATCATAGTACACCTCACAGTGCTCAACTTGTCTTTCCTAACCCTGGCTCTCTTGCTCTGGCTGCCTGCTGTTTGGGCCCTGACACCAGTAAGGTCATAACACTGGTTCCCCGCATCCTGCCATGTGATTCTGATGTCAAATGCTGACAGCCTAGTTGGTCCTACAGTGTCATCTAGGGCTTAAAGGTGGGTTTCTGGGTCTGGAAAGGGTGAAGGCCATCAAGTTAACACAATGTGACTTTTTGCTGCAGATAGGTTAATGTTTATTTGAGTGCATAACAGTAAAAACACTGAAACACAGGAGGTAGGCACACTGCTGTTCTCAGTAGTGGAGACACTCTCTCCTGTAGCCTTAACAGCTGCTCTTGACAGCAGGTCCATATGGCAGAAATGCCCCAAGCTTTTTTGAAACAGCTTGAGCCAAGAAAGGCCAATGCCAGCTAAAGCTGATGCAAACACGCAAAGAAGCATCTTAAAGTGGGCACTACTGACATAATCCATTGTGTTACAAGCTTTCAGATGCAAGAAAGGAAACTCATCCTCAGGAACATGCTCCCTTGTTTATCAATCAATCGACCTTGACTGGCATAACATACAGAACATAAGACTCAATTTGCAAGGAATACTGAACGCTTTCTTTGCTCCCTTGTTTACAAAATTAAACATTTCTTTGCCCATATTTTTAACACCACATTTGAAAAATGCAAAGCTCACACTTCCAGCATCTTATATCCTACAAGTAGTCCTGCTAGGTAACATCATTTCAGTGCAATCCTAGACAGAGTTACACTCTTCTAAGTCCACCAAAGCGCTTAGAAGGGTATACTGTAGGATTGCCCTGCTAGGCTACTGAATGAGCCACTGCCTGCATCTTATATCCTACAAGTAGTCCTGCTAGGTAACATCATTTCAGTGCAATCCTAGACAGAGTTACACTCTTCTAAGTCCACCAAAGCGCTTAGAAGGGTATACTGTAGGATTGCCCTGCTAGGCTACTGAATGAGCCACTGCCTGTCCACAGTAGCCACCACATACCCCTCATAATTTTGCCAATGAACATACACATAGCAATGAAGAGCATTAGTACTGAATGCAAACTTTAAAGGACTCAGGGCCCATTCTTGGGTTAATAAAGTCCTACATGGAAGTCACATAACATTCACACACATTGATTTTAAAATAAAATGTGATGACTGTGCACGTGTGTATATTATGGTACATATGGACATTTATACTGCAGCAGGATCATAACACATTGCACTCTATGCACGGGAACCACATGCTTCACATGCAGGAATTTAGTAATGTGTAACACAGTTCTCAGAACAGCTGTAGATACAGCTCACATCTTCCCACAGTAACTCCCAGATATGCTTATGGGATTTTGGTGCCTAACCTTAAAGTCAGTAAAACATGCCAGAAGTTCAGTAGGATTTCCTGCTTTGCAAATATGAGTATAGGGCTAAGATCTGGGAGACAGGAATCTGCCTTGGTCAAAGCAACGGTGATAAAACTTAGTTGCCCCATCTGCAAAAAGGAGCACCCTCCCACACAAGAAACTTGTTTCCTGTCCTGACTTTTAGAAAAAGCATAGAACAAACAACGTTCAAGGAATACTATCAGAGCCCCAATCACACTGTAGCGAACTTGTTATGCATCATCTTGATGACAGAGAGCCGGTGTGGAAATAGTGGCTAAGGTCACAAGGACTAGGGAGACCCAGGCTCGAATTCCTATTCAGTCACAAAGCTCACTTGGGTCAGTCACTCTCTCTTAGCCCAACCTACCTCAGAGTTGTGATGATAAAATGGAAGAGGGAAGGACCATGCATGTTGCCCTAAGCTCCCTGGAGGAAGAGTGGGACAGAAATACAATAACATGAAGAACTCAGTAACATACAAGAGATGGCTCCATGGATTTATTTTAACCTATATTTGCCCTGAAACCATGTTATTGAGAACTGAAGTTGATCACAGCTCACCATAGCATGTGTTTGTGTTAAAAACACTATAAAACAAAGACATACAACTGTAAGTCAAGTGGTTTCTCATGCCACACTGGTACCACCAAACACCCCAGGTACTACATTACACCGGGCTAACTAGAATAATACCAACACTCCTCTGCCACCATTGCAAACAGAGAATGGGAAGGTGGGGTCAGGATTTTTACCACCCAGCACAGTACTGCCAACAGTCTGGAAGCAGCGGGCAGAGTCTCCATGCATCCCTGCAGTGAGTCTACCCAGCAATAAGCAACAGAAACCAAGAAATAGACACAAGCAGAACATCACATGATGAAGCAAAGAAGGCATCACATGATAAGAGACAGCAAGCACATGGACTCCAAGGGCCTTCAAGCACACTCCTATGCCTGGTAGGTTTTGGAAGGGTGAGAATACAAATGGAAGGCACACTGCACTTTCAGGCAGGGTGCTTATAGCGACTGAACGTTTAAGCTCCTCGGAGCAGCAATATATATATTTAAAAAGCAGCCTTACAAAATAGCCAGCTAAAATCAAGCAAGAGTTTGGGGAATGGCAGCCTTTCTATTATTTTAGCATCTCCCCTCCCCCTTGCTGTAACAGCTCAAGTTCTAGAGACAAAAGTTGACCACTACTTTTAAAAAAAGGGTTCTAAAGACACATCTGATGCATGGCATTCTTTAAGCATGTTATCCACACAAGACAATTATCTCAAGCAGTTACATGATAGCCTGTCTGTCACAGAGCAAGCTATCAGTTACAGAAGGGAAAAGGTAGCCTAATCTTCAGCCAACAAGAAAGTCGCTTTTGATTCTAATGTTTTAACATCATTCCAGGTAATCCATTAACAAGAATTCGAAAAGGAATCTTGGATCTGACTCACAAGATCCCCCTTGGAAAAGATCTGCCCACAATTAATTCTGATGTGGCTTTTCCACGTACAATAAGAGTGTATGTAGGAGACCATTCCAAAAGGTCATCCCGTAAGCACCAATTGCTAAGCTGGTATTGGCCTAGAAGACAGGATGAGTTCCAGTTACAGACAGGTAACTGGGTGAGAGGGGGGAATACGTGTGTATAGGATGCATCCACACCGGGCATGAATGCGACTCCCTTCACGCTCGCCTGCATCCTCAAGTCGGCTGCATGAATTCCCTGCCGGTCTAAGGGGACAGCAGCTGGCGCCCCGGCCGATGGGACCACTACAGAGTGCTGAAAAAAAAAGGGCTCGGGGAGGGGGAGAGAGCCTGGCTGGAAGCAGATGGGCCAGCCCGATTCCCAGCCAGGACAGTGTGGCGCCAGGGGACTGTGGGAAGAGAAGGATGATGTCCGGGGCGGAAGAGTCCCGTGGAAAGCTGGGCCGCGAGGGGAGGCTGGCGAGGCTGGCGAAGTTGGGCGGGCGCAGCGGCAGCGCCCGGCAGGAGGGGGACTTGGGCGACCGGAGCCACGGCGGCGGCGGCGGCGGTCCCTCACCCCGGCGGGAGCCATGATGGGTTGCAGGCAGGCAGGCAGGGGCCCCAGCGGAGGCGTTTCCAGCCCAGCTAGAGAAACGGGGGGAGCCCAGCGGGGGGGCTGGAGAGCCAGCAGCCAGATTGAGTTCTCCTTCCCCTTCCTCCCTACCTGTTGCGCCCCGCCCGCCGTGCACCGAGCGCCCCCTTTCCGTGAGCCGGCGAAGCCGGGGCTGGTGCTCAGCTCTCGCTTCCAGGGCAGCTCGTGGCGCCGGCAAGGCGCTAGCGCTTCACCAGGAGCCCGCTCAAGCGACTTCCAGCGGGGGCTGCCCCGCCCGTGGGGAGGCGAAGGTAAGGCACTCTGCATGCGCTCAGAGGCACTTCCTTCTCTTATGTCAACACTGAGCTTCGTGGTGTGGTCAACTCATTCAGAGACTACGTCCTGGCTCAGCAAAACTTTTGGACCCTGCAGAATGTAGTTTGGAGCACCACCACACCAATTTTTCATATCCTCCCTCTGCTCCAAAATGAACTGGGAGGGAAACACGTCTAAGGAACCCAACTTGATCACACTCGAACCGGGAACTCCAGGCGCTATAACATGAAACAGCACACTCTACAAACATGAATGCCACACATATTGTAACTGATACATTAGAAGCTCATGGAGACATTTTTGCTTTCTGTGTCGCCTGACTCCAAAGGGCTTGGGCAGCATGCCCAGTGGGATTTTTTACTTTCCCCCACTTCAAATAGCGAAGTCCTTATACCATACCCCAAACTGCTTTTGAAAAGGCCTGGTTCATGTTCAAGCTCTGGTTTACTATAGAGAGGGCTGCTGTTCTAGGCACACAAACAGGCATACCGGCATTTCAAATTCACTGAGAGCTATTCTCTTTTTTAGGATCCTGAGTTCTGTCTGAAGGAACTGGAATTAAGCATTGAAATAAATCCTGGTGAAGGGGTGGGAACCAGCAGAAAAATCTGATGGGCCTTGGAGGTAATTGTGGCTGCCACTTTCAAGAGCCAACACTATTTATCTCTACAGTTTGTGCCAGCTGAGCTGCCAATTATGCAAAAAAGGAGTATGACTGCAAAAATACAGAGCCTTGGTATTCAAGCCTGAGTTACCATAATGCAAAGTTTGTTGCATAGCAGATCTCTTGCAAATAGTCTTTGCAGTTACTGCAGCCAGAGAGGAGAGAAGGCGCTCTCCTCTCTTTCCTGGGCTCACTTAACTCCCTGCTGCTCAGAACAGGATGGCTGTCATGTGATTAGGAGACAAGGGACTGTAGTTGCCATTTATGGAGAACTTTCAGAAACTAGTGGAATAGCAGGATCCAATTTGAGAAGGCATAAGATTTCAACCTGCTTTCAAATGTGGGGCAAATCCAAGATCTCTTCAGTATTTAGCAGGAAAGGCAGGGGAAACAGTTGACAGCCACAGGTAGAAGAGGAAATGAGACACATTAAGGTGCTACATGGTGACAAAACATACTGACACGTGTTACTGTGATGCAACTCAAATAGTTAGAATGAATTTCATGAAGTAGGCTCCGGCCCCTAGCATTTATCTACTCATTACATTGGCCTCTACTGCTCCACCCGCCCCTTTCGTTCCATCTTAAGGGTGCTTAGGAGCACCCATCCCCCAATCAACTGTTCCATCTGGGCATGCACATATAGTGTCCTCTGGGAGCTTCTATAATCCTTTTGCCATCTTGTGGTTATGCCACTGGGGTTTTTAAAACTGGATTATTGTTTGGCTGTTTTTAAAATGTTTTATTCTGCTTGCATTTTGTTGTGAACCACCCTGAGCCCACCTGTGGGGGAGGGCAGATTATAAATACAATTTAAAAAAAATTAAGGCATTTCTGCTTTGACTTTCAGAAGCGTCCACACCAAATTAAACAATAGCATTTAAATAATCAAAAGCAAACAAACTCAAGACACATACATTCTGGGTGGGTCCTGCTTCAAAAGGCTGGCTTTGGTAGGCTGGTGCCTCTGTCCATGCCCAGAATGTGTACCCACAAGCAGGAAGGCGGGGGGGGGGAACCCACAGCTGAGATGTCCTGTAGTTGGGAAACTTCAGCCCCAAGAAATGTGTTAGTTTTTAAGGTGCCATGAGGCTCTATGTTACAAGGCTGCACGCATTGGCTTTCTGATGCATGTATGGATGGCAAAATATTCATTGTGCTTTTTTCTTACCCCATCCTTCCTCCAAGGAGCTCAGGCAGGCATACATCATCATCCTCTCCCCTCCTCCGTTTTATCCACAAAACAGCCCTGTGAGGAAAGCTAGGCTTAGCAAGAGCAACTGGCCCATGGACTCCCAGTGAGCTTCATGATGAGTGGGGATTTGAACCTCAACACTGACATACCTCGATGTCAGAAAAAATGTATGAAACTGTGCTAAGTATTTATTCATTTCTTATATTCTTATCCTGTTTTCAAGGCAGAAGCAGACTCTCTAAGTGGCTCATACCCATTCACATTGAAAAAACGATCCTGTTGGTAGGTGCTGTACATGAATGAACCAGCCTTGCCCTCATACTGACAAGGGAAATGGCAAGACACACAAAGGAAAGGGAATGGAGGGGGGAAACTGAAAAGTAGTAGTCCTGAGAATTCTCAATAACACATTCTCCACAATGGACAACATGGTTCTGCAAATGCATTTTTTTAATAGTCACCATTCAGCCCTGGAAAAAGTCAAGAAGGCAATAGGGGAAACACTGGAATGCACCAAGTTTCTAGTAAAGTCAGCTGGAATTGCCATTAAAATGAACAGCTCTGAGACAACTGTGACTGACCCAAGGTCACCCAGCTGGCTGCATGTGGAGGAATAGGGAATCAAACCCAGTTCTCTGGATTAGAGTCCGCCACTCTTAACCCTATGTTAGTACATAGGGATGTTAGCACATAGGGATGTGCTATAAAGATTATTGATCCCCATGCTGTCAAATAATTAAATACAAAGCAATTCAGCTGATCAGGGACTCTATGGCTTATGCTATACAGCTAGAACTGCTGAAAGGACTGGTTTCATTGATAAAGCCATCAAGACAGGAGACTGCCAAGCTACAAGACAGAATCCTAGATCACTGTGTCTTATGGAATCCTTCCCAGCATATATTCAGCAAGTTGCCACAGCCAAAACCATTGGAATTCTAGCCCAGGACTCCAACAGAGTGGCTGAAGAGCTGATCTACTTGAATGTGGTGCATGGCCTCATATGTGCCATGGGAAACAAGGACCACACCAACTGCCAGAGACAAGTCAGCATCACGCTAGAATATTTTGACAAGATGTTTGTACTGGTGAAAGACACAGTCCAGTGTGCCATGGGAAAGAAGTTGTTCCAGCTGTTCATGAAAGATGCAACAGACGTGTACCTGAACATGGATGCTGTGCAGGCAGGTATCTTGGTCACCAATATTATTAACATGCCGGGAGATTTAATTGGTATTGCAAGCATGGAGCTCCCACAAGAGGAAGAATCTAACACTGAAATGGAATTGCAGACTGAAGACAGAATTGACTCTCGTTAATTCCTGACCCTCCTCAAACGTTGGGCTCTCTTGTCTATTTTTTTCTTCCAGTTTTTCATATGTCTCTTCTAGTCTTTGCCCATTTGTCAGGTTCTTCTTCCCACTCAAGAAATAGATGGAGGTCTGCAACTGCAGCACAGACTACATTTGACTATGTGAGAACTGACTTTACTAGCTTCCTTCCCCTCAAATAACTTGAAAACCCATAAGATCTCTTGTTTTGGGGTATTAATGAAAATAAATTAACTGGATGGAAAACAATAATTAAATGCATCAAATGTGCAAACAGGATGTTTAACTCATCCCCGGCAATGAGCTTAACAATCTGCTTCCGAAGCAAACTCTCTCAAACAGCAATCGTAAGCAGGTCTGCTCAAAAGTAAGTCCCATTTTATTCAGTGGAGCTTACTCCCAGGAATGTGTTCTTAGGGCTACACTGCTATACACTAAACTTGCAAACACAGGGAGCTAGAAACAAATACTGAGAAAACAGTCATGAAAGTCTGACCCACAAATCTGACCCACACTACATAACAAAGAACACATTCCATCAAATCATAAGAAAATCCTTGTATAGTATTTTCTATATGTTGTTATGTAGTGTTTATTGGTAACAATATATAGAAAATATTTTCTTTGTAAGTCTTGTTGACTATCTTGATTTGTGGGTCAGACTCTCACAACTGTTTTCTCAGTATTTGTTTCTAGACAAGGTCATGATTGTCCACATTTGTCTTGAAACACAGTGAGCAGAAATATTTTTTTAAAAATAATTTTATTCAATTTTAATTACCCCCTATAAGAAATAAATTGAATGAATGAATGAATTTTATTGTTACAGCACATAGCCAGCAATTATAAAAAACCATAAAAGTAACTTACAATAACCAAATGGTAAAACTACTTTAAAAACAAGAAGGTTACTAAGGAACAACATTAAACGGTCATTTTGATCACTAAAACCAGACTTAAGAATATGCTGCAATGGAATACATTTAAAGGAGTAAAATAGAATGACAAAAAAGGCAATAAGATTTAAAATCAAAAAGTCCTATCCCAAGTGACAACCAGAACACTGATGAGCTTTTACGGCCAAGGAGCAAAATTTTGCAATGTCTGGATTTCAATGTCTAAAATATCCAGATGGTGAATCTATTTATGTAAAATTATACAAGCATTTTAAAATCTAAAACCAACAATACAATGTAAAAAGGACATAATTTAGTCTTAAAAAGATAAAAGAATGAGAATAAAAAAGTCAGTTATTTGGGAGGGAATCTAACCCAAGTGGCTACCTGAACACTGATGAGCTTTTACAACCAGAAAACAGAATTTTGCTATCTGGTGTATCGCTGTATGGTCAGGATTTAAAAGTAATTTCTCTATCTTATCCTGATCAGAGGAGCCAACCAAGAGAGGACCAATACATTTTGTGCGAGCTTCGTTATATAATGGGCATCTCAGGAAGACATGTTCCTGGGATTCTATCTCCCCAGACGCACACATGCATAGCCTCTCATTTCGGGGAGTTTTCTTGAATTTACCCTCGAGAACTGCAGAAGGTAAAGCAGAGCATCTAGCCAGCGTATACGCCCTCCTAAGTTTATTTGACTCCAGAATGGATAAGTAAGGGGCTTGAGCAACAATATATTTACTACTGTAAGGCGCTAAAAAGGCAGGGGTCGCCTGTACGTCCAGTTGGCGTTCAATATCTTCAATCCTCTGCCTGACCACTAGCTTAGCTTGAGCATCCCCCCTTTCCAAAAGCTCTTTGGGTGAAAACCCTAGTAGTGTAATTTTCCGAATAGTATGGGTCAGCCATTTAGATTGGTAATCGTCAGTCAGGATTAAGGGCACAAGGCCACATGGATTTAGGTTTATCTTTAACCAAAGAAAAATAGAGTGCAAGGTGATCTTGGCTTCAACTTTCATCATGCCAGTCTCTAGCCGTACCATTGCATTTGTAACACACCTTGGGACTTGGAGCACTGATCTCAAAAATTTCGATTGAACCAGCTCTAGTGGGGCATAGCAAGAAGATGTCGCTCCCAGTAGCGTCCCATAGAGCATCTGGGCTAATGTTTTAGCCTTAAAGAGTTTCAGTGCTGCTGGCACAAAATAGCCCCCTGTAGAACGGTAGAACTTGAGAATACCTTGGGCGGATTTATCACCCGTACATGCTGCTGCCTGACTTTGAGCGAACTTAGAGCCCGAGGCTTGGATAACCATACCAAGGTAACGAAAGTTGGTTACCTGTTCAAGATTCTGATCATTTATACTCCACTTTCTTAACTTAGGTCTCCTGCCAAAGGCCATCACCTTCGTCTTCTGATAGTTAATAATCAATTTCTGATCACTACAATAACTGGCAAATCTATTCAATGCCCTTCTCAGGCCAATTGAGGTTCTAGAAAGAATAACAGCGTCGTCAGCATATAAAAGTATAGGGATAGGACGCTGGGCCAATTTGGGTGGATGGAGATCTGTGCCATTAAGATATCCAGCAACATCATTAATGTAGAAGTTGAAGAGAGCTGGTGCCAACATACACCCCTGCCTAACTCCCTTGTGGGTAGAGATTTTATCTGTCAGGTGGCCCAACCCGGTACATCTAACCCTCAGGGAGGTGTGTTCATGTAAAGCACGGATGAGAGCTAGAAGTCTTCTATCTATTGTGGAGGCTTCAAGTTTACTCCATAGTACAGGTCGAGAAATAGAGTCAAAGGCCGCTTTGAGATCGATAAAGGCTGCATATAAAGACGGGGGGCCCTTGCGAACATATTTTTCTATAAGATGCCTAAGTAGAAGACAATGGTCCGTAGTCGATCTGCCCTGCCTAAACCCTGCTTGTTCCTGAATTATTATATCATCCTGCTCCAACCAAAGTGTAAGTTTTTCTAGAAGGTGTTTAGCATATAATTTACTTATAACACTTAGAAGACTAATAGGCCTATAGTTTGCAGGATCTTTTCGGTTACCTTTTTTATAGAAAGGAACAACCGCGGCCACCCCCCATTCTTTTGGGACCTTCCCTGTTGTATCAATATAGGTAAATAAGTGCGCTAGAAAGGGGGCCCACCAATTTATGTTTTCCTTTAAAAATTCAGGAGAGATTCCATCCAGGCCGGGGGCCTTACCTCTTTTGAGTTGGCCTATCAATGATGAAATCTCTTTAGGAGAAACCGAGGGCCAGCTTGGCAGGTCGAGAAATAAATTGTTTATTTTTACTTTATTTTTTAGATTTGTATCCTGTAGGGTTGCCAGCCTCCAGGTGGGGCCCAGAGATCTCCCTCTTTTACAACTGACCTCCAGCTGACAGAGATTGGCTCCCCTGGAGAAAATGGCTGCTTTGAAGGGTATGGCATTGTACCATGATGAGGCCCCTCCCCTCCCCAAACCCAACCGTCTCCCGGATCCACCCCCAAAGTCTCCAGGTATTTTCCTACCCAGACCTGGCAGCCCTAGTATCCTGCCCTCCCCACATAGCAGGCTCAGGACATAGCAGGCTCAGGGCATAGCAGGCTCAGAGAGTATACAAACAGTTAAAAACAATTAAAATATGTCAATTAAAAAACATAATGATTCCTATATTTCTAACCTGTGGCACAATGGATGAGGTCTACTACAATTTGGGTTTCTGAATGATGACACAGATCTGATCTGCAGGAGGGGAGGCCCAATAGAGTGTGGACGCCCACCAGCTCAACTAAAAGCCTGGCGGAAGAGCTCCGTCTTGCAAGCCCTGCAGAACTGTAAAAGGTCCCACAGGGCCCTGATGTCATATGGGAGCTCATTCCACCAGATAGGGGCCAGGGGCAAAAAAGCCCTGGCCCTAGTTGAGGCAAGGCAGACATTCCTGGGGCCAGGGACCACCAGAAGATGCTGATCATAAAGTTCTCCAGGGCTCATAAGGGGAGAGGCAGTCTCGAAGATATGCAGGCCCCTGGCCATATAGGACTTTGAAGGTAAGCACTAGCACCTTGTAACGGATGCGGTACTCAATAGGCAGCCAGTGCGGTTTGTGTTATGTACGTGGACCGCCACCAGGGGTCCGCGGCACATGCAGGAGCTTGGCTCCTGGAACAAAGGAAACTTTGGATCCTGGTTTCCCCCAGCCCCAACCAATAGCCACTTGGTGGGACATTCAAACCCTCCAATGGGAATAGGGGGTGCTGGGTGGATATGTATATAGTTGGCCCTGTCGGGCCATTAGAGTTAGTCTTGTGTTAAGTACAATAAACGTGCAACCGCATGTTGTCGTCCGAATCCTCCATGCGGCGAACCCAGTACTTTTCAGTTTGCACAGCACAGGGTGGATAGGCGTCCACACAGAAGACAAAATCATCACCCGTGCTGCTGCGTTCTGCACCACTTGCAGTTTCCGGAGCAGAGAAAGGGCAGCCCCAAGTAGAGCGAATTACAATGGTCCAATCTGGAAGTGACCATTGCATGGGTCACTGTAGCCAGATCCAGGGGGGTGCGATATGGGGCCAACTGCCTGATCTGTCTCAGATGAAAGAAGACAGACCTGGCAGCAGCGGTGACCTGGGCCTCCATAGTCAGCAAGGCATCCAGGAGCACCCCCAGACTCTTCACCCGCCGGCACCAATGGGGCCCTGTCAAAGGTTGGGAGCCCAGTTACCAGTCCCAGTCCCCCATGACCCAGGTGCAGGACCTCTGCCTTTGATGGATTCAATTTCAGTCTGCTGTGTTGTAACCATCCAGCCATGGCTTGTAATGCCCTGTCCAGATTTTCTGGAGCAGAGCCCGGGTGGCTGTCCATCAGTAGATAGAGCTGGGTGTCATTGGCATATCGGTGACAACCCAGCCCATACCTCCGGATAATCTGGGCGAGGGGGCGCATATAGATATTAAACAGCATTGGGGAGAGAATTGCTCTCTGCTGCACACCACATTCCAGCAGGTGTTGCTGCAACAACCCCCCCCCCCACCACCACCCCCTGTCCCTCATTGGAGAAAGGAGACTAGTCATTGCAAGGCAGCTCCCCCCCCGTATCCCCACATATAACAAAATATTACAGCAATGGTGGCAAGTTTACAGAACATCTATAAAAAGTTATCTTAAATAGTGGGTTCAAGAGGCTATTGTGATTTCAGCATAGCTCTGTATTTCAGTAATGTTAAGAACAACAACACATGCGACGAGCCGCAACTATATACAAAACTCCCAGTCCCAAATACACCCACAAATACAAATAAACCAATAAGAACACAGTAGCTAGGAAGCTTCATTTGCATGGCATCACTTACACTTCTGTTACCTGATTGGCCTGCTCTGCAAGGGCAGCCAATCTGAATGTAGCTGCTACGACCCTCTCTAACAGTGCTTGTTCATTTGAAGGTCTCACTACACAACACAAATCTGAATATATGTCCATACACAATTGCTGTCTATATGCCATACATTCAAATGTTGATGAGGTTGTAAAGTTCTCAGTCCATTGGATAACTGGAGGTGGGCATTTATCTTTCCAGCATTGTAATATAAATTTTCTAGCAATGGTAAGGGGACAGAGTGTCTGTTTTCATTTACTGTCAGTCAGCCTCCAAGGAGACCGGCAAATAGTTTAAACGTACATAAGCATCCTCAAAGATCAATGAATATTCTAATACAAAATTTATATGAGTAACTACTTCCTCCCCAAAAGACTGAATAACTGGACAGGTCCAAAGAGATTCATCTTGTAAGTTACAGCATCAGCAATTAGACAATTTACTTAGTCCTTTACTTAAAAGGCACTCTGGTGTCCAGTGTATCCTAACCATATTTTTCTTCACTTAATAAGTTGCAGCTTCCAATGAAAGATATAGGGAAAATAGAATTAGATATGTGGACCAAGACATGGGATTCGGTTAAATTTATGCGAGCCATAGCCTATAAAGAGAATGTGTACAAAATGTTCCATAGGTGGCATTGGTCCCCTGAAAAAATAGCCAAATGTTACCCCGGTTACTCCAACCAATGTTGGAAATGTAAGGCCCACATAGGGTCCTTTTACCAGATGTGGTGGTCATGCAGCAAAATTCAGGAATATTGGAAAACAGTGAGGAGATTGATTCAAGAAATAATGCATAAAAACCTGGTGCTGGAACCGGAAATGTATTTATTAAATATGTTACCTAAGGGTTATAAACAGCAGGATAAATATATAATAGTATACATAATAACAGCTGCCCGTTTATTACTGGCCAAGAACTGGAAACTAGATACAATACTGACAAGGGAGGAACTAGTGGTGAAAGTGTTAGATCTAGCCCAAATGGATAATTTAAGCTTGAAGTTGCAAAATAAATATGCAAAAGTGTATAATAAAAGATGGGATAAGGTGTATGAATGGATAGAGAAGTTGAATGTATGAGACTCTACCATATATGTTATTAATGTATTGGAATGTAAATGATGTAAAACCAAATAAAAATATTTGCAAAAAAAAAATGTTGCAGCTTAAAGTTCAGAGAATTAAAAGATATAGAATTTAGGGCTGAGCTGATATCTTGACAGTTGTTGCTGTGGCTTTCCCCACAAACTTTCCTCTCACTTGCAGTGCAGTCCTAAGCCATTATGCCCTCCAGAGTTCACTGAAGTTAATGTATTTCAAAGAGTATAATGGTTTAGGGCTGTGGGTCAGCTGGTCTTTTCTTCAGCACAAATGTCATACAACAACAGCTGAGATCTCCCCTTGCTCTTCTTGTCCTCCTGAGAGAAAGTTGCTTTTCTTTTGCTAACCAGGCTGTGTCTTCTCCATTCTTTCTAGTCTTCAGAACTGAACTCTTCTCTTTTTTCCTCTGTCATGGCACTCATCCGTCTTTCGCCCCCAGTCAGTCAGTCAGTCAGCCAGTCAGTCAGTCAGTGTCCTTCTGTCTCTCTTTACAGTTGTTTATCCATATGGAAGTGAGAACCAGTCAGCAGCTTGCATTCCACCCTGAGCTTTACTTCTCACTGGCCGCTTCCTGTACAAAGTTTACTACACGTGTCCCAGAGGGTTTCATCATGATATGTCACTCTTTGATCCCCAGGATTATCATCCTGATGAGGTACCCTCCAGTAAGCATGCTATAACTTGCCAATAGGTCATCGATCATAGTACAAGAAGATTGTTGTAAGGCCAAGAGTAAAGAGGCACGTATGCCAACCGAGTTCCTTGGTGAAAGAAATTCGATAGAAAAATTAACAGCATTGAATCCAAAGTCCTGTGAGTAATGCTCCAATCACAGAATGGCTTTCTTTCCTGGCTTCCCCTCCTCACTGCTCCCCTAAAGTGTTTCTCTGGGGTTGGGGTTCAGAGGAGCCCTGGAACCAGAGCTGGGTCCATGTGGGGAAGGGCAATTGCCCCATTTCTTGAGCAGGAGAAGGACCCTATTGCTGTCAGGAAATTGGGTTTGTATCCAATCTACTGTTTGGACTAGACCATTTATCTTTATTTATCTCTTCTTCTTTTTCATACAAGTGCAGCACAATTGATGTCACTGACATCGTTTTTTAAAAAGATAAACATATATTGTTAGAGAAGGGGAAAAGTAGGCACACCCACACGTGTGCAAATACAAACAGAGGGGAACTGTTCCAGATATATAATTTGGGTAGTAACTTTATTTTCTTTCTGGTGACAGGCAAGAGATGTTGCTGTCCTCTGCATCACAACCCTGGTATTCCTTGGAGGTCTCCCATCCAAATACTAACCAGGGCTGACCCTTCTTAGCGTCCAAAATCTGATGAGGCTGGGCTAGCCTGGGACATCCTGGTCAAGGCAAAGTGGGAGGGAGGGAGGGAGGGAGGGAGGGTAGATGCTGCTTTGTTGGCAATTTCATTGGCCCCCCTCGCCTTCGGTGTGCTTCAGAGATGTATACATCTTGAATGGGGGAGGGAAATCGCCTTGCAGGTCACCATTCTAAGAACAGTTTCCTGGTAGTCAGCTCCACTGAAAAAACCCCAGCACTTCTGTACTCATGCTTAGGATTGCGCTCTAAGCCACTCTCTCACCCAACCCCCATTTCAAAGTGAAATTTTAAAAACATAAAAGATTGTCGGGGGGGGAGGTTTAAAAGTAAAATGATTATGTGAATGGCTGAGTAGGTTGCCAACACTGGTTGGGAAGTTTCTGGAGACTTGGGGGGGGGAGGTGGAGAGTAGGAAGGGTGGGATTTGGGGAGGGGCAGGACCCCAGTGGGATATAATGTCACTGAGTCCATTCTCTAAAGCGGCCATTTTCTCCAGAGGAACTGATCCTTCTTGTCTGAAGATGAGCTGTAATTCCAGGAGATCTCCAGGCCCCACCCACAGAGAAAAAACACAGCCAGCCTGAAGCATTTAGAAAAGAGCAAAGGTCAAACAGGGCTGGATTCTGAGCCAAAAACATGAGTCAAAGAAGAAAGGTGAGGGAGGCAGAGCTGACCCACTCATTCTGTTCAGGCCAGCCCTGCATCTTTCTGGTGCTGTGCCTCCCCAAGGAGGCGGGAAAGCCTGGCTAGAATCTCTCTCCCTGTGGCTGCAGCATCTCCCCAGGTGGGCACAATTTCTTCCTCCATCTCATGCAGCAGAAAACATCTAGGAAAATTTTCTCTCTCCATGAACGAGCGGCTCTGCTCCATTGCTGGGTATCCTGAGCAACAACTCTCCCTGCTGCTTAACCCTTCTGCATGACACACACAAGGGTGAGGGTGGTTTCAGAGGCTTCTCTCGCATGGCCAAGCTTGGCTGGTGGGTGCAGTAGGGATGCCAGGGGATCCAGGGATCCCCCGGAATTATAGCTTATCTTCAGGCTACAGAGATCAGTTTCCCTGGAGAAAATGGATCCTTTGGATGGTGGACTCTATGGGATTGTAACCCACTGAGGTCCTTGTCCTTTTCAGGGTCCATCCCTAAATCTCCAGAAGTTTTCCAACCTGGATCTGGTAACCCTCTGCCCCATCCCCAGCCATTGCCCAGGGGGGACCTGCCAACCCTAGGGCGCAGTCACAGCAGTAGTACCCCCTCCATCCCCCCCTCCGTGTTTCTGCCAGCCCTTCTGGAGTGTAGCTGGAGGGGGCATGTTGGTGGTGCAACTGCAGGGGGTGGGGGCTGCTGAGCCTGAAGGAAAGGATGAGCTCAGTGTGGAGTTTCTCGGTGCTCCTCAAAATCTGGTGCCCCAGGTGATTGCTAGGTTTTGCCTAATGGTCACATCTGTCCTGCTTCTCTCACTGTCAGCTCTTCCACCCAGCTCTGGGCTCTGTTCCAAAGGCTAAGAGCCAAAGAACAAGAGCTCTTAAGCTCACACTTGTGGGCATGCCTAGGCCCTAAGTACCTATGAGCAGCAGAGATGCTGTTAGCCAGCTAGCATACTCTTCCCCACTTCCTCCTTTGCCAGGAAGAAGATTAGGTATGGTCTGTAACTATGTGGTATGACATCCCTGCTGAAGTGAAGAAGACCTGGAGCTGGTCAGTGCCTGCATGGGAGACCTCCTTGGAATCCCCATGTATGGAATGCTACCTTGAGCTCAGTAACGGATGAAAGATGGGATATAAATGTAATAAAATGTGGAGATGCTGCTGCTGTAGAGGTTGAGTTTACTATGGGAACAAACCTTGTTGTTTCTTTTTATTAGGGACAAATCAGATACATAATTATATACAGTACATGCCCTTTGTAAATGCTTGTGGGTGCTATCTGTTCCTTCTTTGAAACTATTACAAGATAAGTATAAAGCAAAGACTGAGACACAAGAATCCTTTCTAGCAACAATCACTTGAGTTACCATTAACCCTTTTCTGGAGTGAATAGCACTGTTACACTATTCATATTATGAGATTTATATATGCTGTGCTGAATTAGGGGCAATCCTTGAAAAATTTGAGAGTAATTTGTAAAAACACAAGTTTTTACCAGGACTATCTCCAATGACTGTTTTTTTAAATCAATCCTGGTTCCCCCCAGCTAAAGATACTTCTATGTTTAATACCTGGACAGAGAAAGGTATGATTAGATTAGGAGACCTTTGTGCAAAAACTCAACTTCTTACTAAAGACTCAACTTCTTACTAAAGACCAGTTTGAATAGGTAATTTTAAAATCTCTTGGCTATAGTATATGCAACTCCGACATATGATGCTAGCTACAAATAGAATACAGGCTTTAGATAGACCTTTGACTTCATTTGAAACTTTTATAAAAAATAAATATTTTTCTTGCAGAGGTTCAGTCTCTATGGTTTACCAATTATTAAGTAAACAATCCTGGGAAAAACTATCTTCAACCCAGCAATCATGGCATAAAGATTGTGGAACACACTGGGAATTATCTCATTGGTAAGGTATTTGGTCCTCAACTGTTTTTTCTACTTGTATGTTAAATATTAGACTACAGAACTTTAAGTTATATGCTAGGTGGTATATGACCCCTTTGCGTCTTTCACATATACACCCCTCTGCATCTCCATATTGTTGGAAAGCATGTGGTGAGGTGGGCTCTTTCAGACATTGCTGGTGGGATTGTCCCATTCTTGCATCCTTTTGGTCAAAGGTATTGGATTTAAAATATTGCAATGCACACTTCCTAGAACACCAGAATCAGTTCTTTTACTTTATTGGCCTACCCCTCGGCTTACAAAGCTGAAGTCTGAATTAGTGGCATTATTCATGACAGCAGCAAAAACCTTAATAGCACAGTTATGGAAAACCAATAAGGCCCCATCCATTAAACAATGGTTTATGAAACTTTGGGAGATAGCTGTAATGGATAAATTGGCATCACAGATTGTAATGACTGAAACAGCCTCTAAAAAGAATATTTTTTTGGAAAAATGGTTTCCCTTTTTTGAATTTATCAATGACCCAAAAAACAAAAGCTGGAGCCTACCCCACAAATATACTGATTTTGCCTTTTATTAAAAACGGAAAGTAATAATGTAGTTATGATTTATTTTTATTAAGAAAAAGCATACAGTGTATGATTTTTGTACAATGGTATAATATAATATTGTAGAAATGTTTTATTTTTTGTTGATGTTAAAAGTTAAAATTTAATAAAAATTTATGCAGAGAAAAACACAAGTTTTTTCACACTTACAGTTGCACCTTTAGCATTATGGTGTACTAATCCTAACCCAAGGGGAATTAGTAACATGGGAACATCCCCTTACCTTTCCAAGGAGAGCAGTCATTTGATTGAAAAGTGGGGCACAAATCTTTCAAGTGAATTAATTACATAAACTGGAAATACTGAACCATTAAGCCTCAAGAGGACAGAGTGGCCGTACAGAAGGGTACAGAAATCTCCAAGAGGTTAGGAGTCTGGGTAGTGGGTAAAAGAATGCCAGATGACAAAAGTTGATGTGATGGCCTGATGGCCCTTGAACAAGTTGTCTGTCAACAGGAGTAATAGCAGTTTATTCATTTGTTTTAGATAGTCATTCTCCTACTTTTCTCCCCAATATGGGGCCAAAGTGGCTTACAACAACACCTCCCCCCCATTTATCCTTACACCAACTGCCCTGTGAAGTAGATTAGGTTAAGAGGGAGGGGCTGGAGTGTATCATGCCTGCCCCCGACCCGGCGCCTGGAAGCTCTGAAACTGAGGACTCCATGCCTTTAACACCATCAGAGGCACAGGAGTCTTTGTCAAACCTAAGTCCCAGAAAGGATGAGCACCAGCCTCCAGAACAGCCTGCACCTGAAACCAATCAGGCAGTGCCTGGCCCCAGCAGCACGCCACCTGATTCTCCACCACCTGTCAACCGGCTGAGGGATCGGAGATGCCGGGACTTGGCAACCAGACACAAAGCGGCACGCTTGCACGGTTGGAGATCAATAAGCGCGGAGTTCTAGCGGGATCAAGGACTTCGTGAGGCAGTGCTAATGAGGCACTAATGAGTTAACAACCCAGCGAGCTATTTGAATAGTTCGCTAACTGCTGGCTAATCGTGCTGGCAAACTCGTCCTTTGGACCAGAAGCTCTGCACCTCTGACTCTGTTCCTGGTATCCGGCTACTGACTGACTTCCTGGCTCCTGGCTCCAGTCCGCGTTTTGACGACCCCCTGGCTCTTGATCCTCGGCTCTGCACCCTGACGTTGACGCTTGCCTAGCTGGACTCTGACTCTCGGTAATGCTCTGATTACGGCCTGGCTTTATGTATTGGGACTTTTGCTCTAGTTGTTTTGCTCTCTCTCTGGCTTGACTCTCGGACTGAACTGTGAACTCCCCCTCTCTGCCTTGCCCCACTGGCCCTGTCGTGACAGTGTGAGGTGTGAGGTCACCCAGCATACTTCTGCGCCAGAGTGGGAATTCAAACCACTCTGGCGACTACAAATGAAGCTGTTGTAAGAGTAAACATAATAAACATTATAGGGTGTTTTGCAAAATAGAAGTGGTGTATGCATGACAGTGGTATGTATTAATGTGCTGGCAGGAAAGGTAGTGATCAGATCAGAAAGGTAATGTAAAATAACTGGCATCAGATGCCTAACATCCAAATGGGCTTATGCTATCCTTGCTTGATTAATGTGGCATAGCTTGCCCTTACAGTTCTGACTACCGGATAAGGGTGTCTGTGTTGTCTGTGAAAACTATGCAATATTCAGGAAGACGTTGTAGCCAATCTTAGTGGCCCATGCAAAATCCAAAAAAGAAAAAAACCCCATGTAATTGTTTTTATTTGGGCCAAAACCATTTATAAAGTTTCTTCTGAAAGCCACTCAGAACTTTCTCCATGGTATTGCTCTCTAGGGGCCTCAAGAGGGCAGCATCCTATGTCTCATTTTGATGCTGTTGAAGACTACAGGGTTTCCTAGAGGCGTCTGAGGAAAAGCTCTGGCTCACGAAAACTTATGTATTTGAAAAAGTGTGTGTGCACACGAAAGCTCATACCTTGAATAAAATTTTGTTGTTCTTAAAGCTGCCACTGGACTCTGAATTTGTTCTTATGCTGGAATAAATATTGTTAGTCTTTAAGGTGCTACCAGACTTCTGTTTTATTTTGCTACAATACATTAACATTACTTCTCTAGAATTTTACTCAAGACTGCCTTGCCTTACTTTTATCATTGCAAAGGGTAGCCATGTTGGTCTGAAGCAGCAGAACAAAGTTTGACTCCAGTGGCACCTTTAAGACCAACTAAGTTTTATTCAAGGTGTGAGCTTCCATGTGCACGCACACTTCTTAAGAACATTATTTCCGTATGAGCTTTTGTGAGTCACAGCTCACTTCTTCATTTTTATAGCCACATTTTCTGAAAAGCATAAGCGTTTCTGGTCCCTCCCCCAATGAGCTTGCTATCTGAGTGAGATTAGTCTTAAAATTCAAAGGTTTCTCCATCTCCACACATTATCAAACAGTAGCATTTGTGTGAAAAATTATCTTACTGAATTAAGCAGGGGAATTACTGTTCTGTGTTATCATCTTATGTCCTGTGTGGTTAAATGGGCATTGCTACAAATATTAGCTACTATATTTGTGAGTCAGAGAGGGTCAAAGACCTCCCACCACAGCACCATTTGCATTACAGTGTTTGGAAAGGTGCGCTCAGGTCAGTATTAAAAAGTCATAAACTGGCTCACCACCAACCTGAAATGTGACATTATTTAGCAATGGTTTCAGCGAAAACATATTTTGAATATTTAAAAGGGGGGGGAATGTGGCTGCTGCCAGAATGAAAGCCCGTGATATGCTGACTCTGTCAGTTTGGTGTAGTGGTTAAGAGTGGCAGGGCTCTAATCTGGAGAAACGGGTTTGATTTCTCACTCCTCCTCCATATGAATCCAGATGGGTGACCTTGGGTCAGACACCGCTCTCTCAAAGTTTTCTCAGCCCTACCTAACTTGCAGGGTGTTTCTTGTGGAGAGAGAAAGGGAAGGTGATTGTAAGCCACTCCAAGACTCCTTCAGATAGTGAAGGGTGAAGTATAAAACCAATCTTCTTTTTCAAACATCAGGTTTAACTGATTTTAATTTTTTATTGTTATACTGAAGACCTTGTAGTTAATACATTACTGTTGAAAGTGCATTTTAAAGGGTTTTGAGGTTATTGTTATATTAACAGTATGATCTATGGCTTAATCGATTAATTGATCTTTTCCCTCTTTCTACAGTAAGCCAAACTGGAGGGTGGGAGGAGAAAAGACTAGAGTTGCCAGGTCTGGGTTGGAAAATACCCGAAGACTTTGGGGGTGGATCCGGGGGAAGGTAGGGTTTGGGGAGGGGCCTCAGCATGGTACAGTCCCACAGAGTCCACCCTTAAAGCAGCCATTTTCTCCAGGGGGGCTGATCTCTGTCAGCTGGAGACCAGTTGTAAAAGTGGGAGATCTCCAGGCCCCACCTGGAGGCTGGCAACCCTAGAAAATAACATTTCAGGGCTACTGCTATTGCGCAAATACATCTGAGAAATTGATGATTCAGGATACTCGCTTGGCAAGAGATCAGCCTTTTAAGGGGAGGGCAGAAGTAAAAGGACCTCATTAGAAAGCCCAGTTTGAGAACATGCATGGTAAAGAAAGAAGCCAAATGTTCACAGTGTGTTGGTTCTCTTCACTCAGTGTGTACCCAGTTCCACAGCATGTGTAACTTATCTGCATACCATCAACAGAACTGTTGCTTCAGCTGTCAGTTTGGCCTCTTCCTGCATTCTTCAGGAAAGCTGGCTAATTTTTTAAATAAAAATTAGTGTATCTACATTGATTATTTTGTGAGCAATGTGAATAAGTTTGGCTTAAAGGGACAGGAGCCCAGGCCTGTGACAAAAGCATGTTAATTTGCCTCAATGACTACTTTGGTTCTTCCACCCTTTAACGTTTCTCAGTGACTGTGGATGTTTCCTTAGTGGGTGCTAAGCAGTATGGAAACGGCCCACAAAACTTGGAAAAGCATGGAATAGGAAACAGCCCACTGAGAGGAAGGTGTAAGAAGAAGGAGCAGTTTGAGTTTAGAACAGACAGGGAGAAAAGGAGAGAGCGAGAGCTGTGAGTTGGCTAAAGCACCTTGGGAAGTACAGGATCTCATTCTCAATCTTGCTGTCTCTGTGGGGATCTAATGTGGGATGCTGGATCTGCTGTCCTATAGGAACACCTTTTTGCCTCCACCTACACTCTTATATCTGGGACTGGGGTCAGAGGCATATTGGAGCATCCAAAAGTAGTGACCCACTCAGTACCATCCACACATGGCTGTCTCTCTTTCAACTTGAACTATGCAGGACAGGTTTCTTCAGAACTCACCCAAAGAGGACAAGGGGATCAAGTGGAGTTAGGTGCTTCTGAACGCCTGCCCCTGCTCTGCAAATTTTACGTGTGTCTGCTTTCCTAACCTACACTTCATATATAGTTGCTTGGGCCCCAGCTCTAATACTTATCCCTCCTTCCTGAATGACTTTTCTATCGGCACCAAAGTTAAATATTAGACATTTAATAAACAAGGACGTCTGAGCTCATTCCATGCTTGTGGGGGACAGGAGAGGGTGTGGGTGCCTCTTGGAAAGTTCATCTGCTAGAGTTGTTGACATCTCATGTTAAACATGATTCCATCAGCTTCCATCTAGCTGAGTTCTGTCTTCTGGGGCAGCTCGTGGCACAACTTTCTTGTGCAGACCTTTACTGTGGGAGCCTTTGTCAGAAATCTTTGGACCAGGGGTGTGGTCTGCTGTGCTCTCTCTGAGTTGGAAATTCACCTGGAACAGAGAAGACCATTGGAGCGCAGCTACCATTCTACGCCAAACCACATACTATGTCCCTCTTACATCAGTCCTCTTCATACATTCTAAGGCACATGCATTGAACACATACATCCTCAGACCTTCACATTTTCAACTGAAGGTCTGAACAGAGCCCTATGTGCATACAAATATAAATATGTAAGCAGTGTATGCACAGTTAGTGAAGTTGCAGCATTCCTGATCAAATGGAAGATCCTGCACATGTTCAGACAATCCACTCAACACATGGAGGTTGGGGCTGAGCTAGCAGGTGCAATCCCATTCTCCTCTTTGTGTGATCATTAGTGTAAGTATAGTCCATAGGTTTCCTGTAATGTGGATTTGCTGAGATCAAGATGTTGTCAATCAAGTAATTTAAGGGGTTGAGTCGTGGCTAAGTGACAGAAGACATGCTTTGTATACAAAAGGTCTGGTCCCTACTATCACCAGTTAAAGGATCGCAGACAGCAGGCAGGTGGTGGGAAGGATCCTTCTCTGCCCAATACATTGGAGACCCACTACCAGTTGGAATAGATTTGCCAGCTCTCTGTTGGGAAATTCCTGGAGATTTTTGGGGTAAATCCTGGGGAAGGGAGGGTATGGGGAGGGGAGGGGAGGGATGTCAGTGAGCTACAATGCCATAAATAGAGTCCACCCTCCAAAGAAGCCATTTGCTCTAGGGAAACCGATCTCTGTAACCTAAGAACAAGTTGTAATGTTGGGAGATCTCTAGCCACCACCTGGAGACTAAACTGGAGAAGACAATCACCAAGCAATTGATAATTAATAAAGCCATCACAAAATCTTATGAAATAATCTTAAATATAGTTTGATGGTAACTTCTTATATTGTATGTTGTCAAATATATGTAAATTCTTTTAAAGATATGTTCAGTATATACAAATTATAGAACAATCTAGAACTGAGGCTTTTGTGGCTGCAGGCCTTGGTTCCATACCATTGTTATTTAGTGGATCTATATATTAGAATATTAATGGTTGTATTAGAATATAATTTGTATATACTGAACCATGTTGTTAAAATAATTTACATACATTTGACAACATACAGTATAAGATAGAAAATACCATAAAACTATATTTAAGATTATTTCATAAGATTTTGTGATGGCTTTATTAATTATCAATTGCTTGGTGATTGTTTTCTCTAGTTTGGATATCCATACACCGAGATTGCCTTTTCTATCTTGCTTTGGTATACCACCTGGAGACGGGCAACCCTACGCTGGAGTACTGCAGTTGTGGATGAGTTAAATGGATCAACGGATTGATTGAGTTTAAGGCAGCTTTGTATGTTCAAGCTCAAATCTTGCTCTGTTGCAGAATAAACAATACTATGATAGAATTTGCCAGTTTAAAGAGGGTCTTCTTAAAATTGCTGCTATCTACAATGCAGCAAAAAAACATATTGATGACTGAGAAGGAATAATGAGAGATTATGGTACATTGCTGTGTATCGATATAAGTATACAAACAAGCACAGACCACAGCTTTCTCAGAAATGGCATTAGGTCTCATACACAAATACGTGCACAAATACTTATGGTGAAAAGGTTGAAACATAAGAACATTGCTTCCCCTGGATTCCATGCTCGAAATGACAAGATCTCAGTAAGTCTAATTAAAACATATTTATTTTAAGCTCTTATGGAATGAGGAGGCCTTTGCTAGGGACTGAGCTAGTCAGCACTAAGTATCTATCTCACTTCTTCCTAATATGTTGCTCAGCCAAGTTCCTGAATCGTAGCTTTATTCCCCAAACCCAGAGCCCTCCTCTGTGAGGGAGAGGGTTTCCCTGGCAGTAAAGCCTCTCAGTAAATTATCAAAAGATATATTAAAAACATTCCAGAGAAGCTGGCAGCGTTCGCTCTGAGAGCAAAATAAAACAGTGGGGGTGGGCTAGGCTGGAGAAGATGTGAAACTCACAGAGAAGTTGGGGGAGAACAAAGAGACCCACAGCCACACAATCTGAGGAAAGCTACAGGCTGTGTGAATGGCTGCATGCCACCTTGAAGTCCAGGTGGGTGGCATTCTATGTGAGGCAGTTGATGGTGAAAAGCAGGGGTCGTTTTGTAGAAAAAGAGCTAGGGGAACTCATTAGCATAACTAATTAGCATATGCCACAACCCCTGACATAACTGGAAGTGTGTCATAAGGCCACACCCCCTGACATCTCCGGAACTGTGTCATAAGGCCACACCCACCTCTCAGTCTTAGTCTTAAAGGTTAGTCTTAAAGTGCTATTTGTTAGTCTTAAAGGTGCTATTTGAACTCTTGGACTATTTTGCAGCAACAGACTAACACAGCTACCTCGGGGAAGCTCCTGGATGGGGCTGGGAGTCCTTGCGGAGGCCACTGGAGTGGCCTCGGGGGAGGCCCCCCCCGAATCTACCTCTGGTGAAAAGTATATTGTACTAGAGGGAATGTTAGGACAAACTTGCTTAGCCAATCTTTTTGTTTATTCCTTGTGTAAGAACACAAACTAGTAGAACGGGTAAATTCAATGAGATTAATCTGTCCTTTCAAGTGGTTCCTACCAGCAACTGAGATACGAAGTCTGTTTCCCATCCCACTATGTCAAGGAGATAATAATGGGAGGAGAGCTATGATCATTTTAGCATCTCAGGATGAAAATCACATCTCATCCCAACACTCTAGCATTGCCAGATGGAAACCTGTAATATTTTGTATGAAATAGGATAGCTGAGGTAAAACACACCTGTAGATCCCAAAACTATACTAGGTCTTGTGGGAAATAGACAGCAGGTTAAAGAACTGAGGAGGGGGAGAACAGATACAGCACCTTTTGAACTATAATCTATGAAAGTTGCCATGTTTCTGGAAGAGATATGGAAAAAAGCTTGCTCATAATTTAATCAACAGAGGCTGGACTAAGTATGCAGACGGAGAGTGATTTCAGCTAAGCATACCTTTATTTAGTTCAGGACAAAGACGAAGGGACCAGCTCGCAGGCTGGTTATATAGGTTCAGAAAACCCGCCACCAAGTACACCTAAACACACCCCCTACTCCCGATAGGCTATTTACAGTAACCGGGCGACCATTGGTCTCCCGGCTGAGAAGCTGGCCCTTTGATTGGGCCGGCTAGGATCCTACGGACCCATTGTCTGTGGACATGTAGCTATTGAAGAGTTGTGCCTGGCCAGCCCGGGCAAGTCCGGGCATGTCAGGCTGAATACATAACACCCCTCCCCCCTTGGTTCAGAAGGCACCCACAGACGAAGTCCTTCAAGTAGGCGGGTGGCTTCTTGGGCCGCGTCGAGCGTCGGGGCCCCGGGGTAGCGATGGGTTCGGTCTCGGGGGCCCTGGGAGCCGAGGGGCCTGGGACCGACGAGGGCGCCGAGGAGGCAGGACAGGCTGGCACCACGGTGTGAGGTGCCTCGGGTTCCTCACGGAGAGGCGGCTGTGGATCCGGTGCCGGGAGTGGGGCCGATGTGGCAGGCTCTGGGTCCTCGTCCGGATCCTCAGGGTCCAGCTGTAGCGTGCGACGGCGCAGCTGATCTATGTGCCGGTGGAGGATCTGGCCATCCTCGCTGGAGACCTCGTACGAACGGGGGCCCTTGACCCGTACAACTCGGGCCGGGATCCATCGGGGCCCCTGGCCGTAGTTTCGTGCGTACACCGGGTCCTCTGGAAAGAACCCTCTGGCCGACTCGTACGTCTCGGTGCCCGGGGCCTCCGGGGTTGCTCGGTCTGGGTGTAACCGATCCAGTCGGGAGGCCAGGCGGCGGCCCAGCAGTAGTTCGGCCGGGGAGCGGCCGGTCGTGGTGTGTGGCGTGGTACGCTGTCCGAAGAGAAAGGCTGCTAGTTTATAGTCCCAATCGGTGGAGTCCAGTCGGCGAAGTGCGTCCTTTGTGGTGCGCACCATGCGCTCCGCCTGGCCATTCGTGGCAGGGTGGAACGGGGCGGATCGGACGTGGCGGATCCCGTAGTACCTGGTGAAAGCCTGGAACTCGGCCGAGGTGAACGCGGTTCCATTGTCCGTGACCAGCGTGTCGGGGATCCCTTGGCCGCTGAAGATCCTCCACATGGCCCGGATTGCGGCCTGCGAGGATGTGGAGGGCACGGGGACCACTTCCAGCCACTTGCTGTATGCGTCCACCAGGATGAAGAACAGCTTGCCCTGGAAGGGTCCAGCAAAGTCCAGATGGAGGCGGGACCAGGGACGGTGGGAGGATTCCCAGGCCCTCTCGGGCGCTCGGGGTGGTTCCGGCCGCGAGGCTTGGCAGGGCTGGCACCTCTTGACCACCCCTTCAATGTCCGCGTCCAGTCCTGGCCACCACACATAGCTCCTGGCCAGGGCTTTCATCCGCACCACCCCGGGGTGTGTCTCGTGCAGGGCGGTGAGTACCCGTTCCCTTAAAGGCGAGGGGATGACCACCCGGCTTCCCCACAGCAAGCACCCCTTGTGGGTTGAGAGTTCGTGTTTCCGGGTGGCGAACGGGGCGATGTCCTGGTCTCCTTTGGCCTCGGGCCACCCCCTCACCACCCAGTCCAAGACCCTTCCCAATGTCTTGTCCTTGGAGGTACAGCGTGCCACCTCCGAAACATGGACCGGCTGGTCCGTGAGGGCTTCCAGGCTCGCAACTAGGAGCGCGGGGGCCGGGTCCGGGTCGCACTTGGGGAGGGGCAGGCGGCTCAGAGCGTCAGCGTGGCCCATCGCCTGTCCGGGCCGATGGACGAGGTCGTACGCATACCCCGCCAGGAAGATGGACCAGCGTAGCACCCTGGGCGAGGTTATCTGCGGTGTCTGCCGGTCGGGTGCGAGGAGGCCCAGCAGGGGCTTGTGGTCCGTCAGGATCGTGAACGGACGGCCGTACAAGTAGTGGTGAAATTTTTTCACCCCTGCCACGATTGCCAACGCCTCCTTGTCGATCTGCGCGTAGTTGCGCTCGGCCGACGACAGTGTCCGCGAGTAGTAGGCCACCGGGACCTCGCGACCATCCGGTAGTCTGTGCCCCAGGACCGCCCCGACCCCATAGGGAGAAGCGTCGCACGCCAGCACCACGGGAAGGGCCTCGTCAAAATGGGCGAGGACCGCATTAGAGACCAGGAGGTCCTTTATTGTTTGGAAAGCCGCGGCGTGCGGAGGCCCCCAGACCCATGGTGCTGACTTGTCGAGGAGGCGGTGGAGCGGCTCTGCGACGGCCGCCTTCAGGGGCAAGAAGGAGTGGTAGAAGTTCACTAGGCCCAGGAACGCCTGTAGCTCCGTCTTGGACTTCGGGGCCGGGGCGTGCGTGATGGCCTCTACCTTGTCCTGGGAGGGGTGCAGGCCGGCGGCGTCCACCGCGAAGCCCAGAAACTCCACCCGCGGCACCCCCAGTAGGCACTTCTCCCGTTTCACCTTGAGGCCCGCCGCGTCGAAGCGCTGTAAAACGGCCCTCAGACGGTCTGCGAAGGACGAGGGGTCTGGCGCGGCGATCAGCACGTCGTCTAGAAACGGCTGAACTCCGGGGATGCCTTTAAGAAGGGAATCCATAAAAGATTGAAAGATCCCCGGCGCGACTGAGACCCCGAACTGGAGGCGGTGCACTTTGAAGGCCCCCTTGTGGGTCGCAATGGTCTGGGCCTCGGCCGTGGCGGCGTCCACCGGTAGCTGCTGGTACGCCTGGGCCAAGTCCAGTTTGCCGAACACCCGGGCCCCGGCCAGGGCCGCCAGCACTTGGCTTACTACCGGCACCGGGTATGCGTGGGGCTGTAGGGCTTTGTTTATGGTACATTTATAGTCCGCGCAGATGCGGACGTCCCCGTTCGGCTTGATTGGTGTGACAATGGGGGTTTCCCACCGGGCCGACGCCACAGGTTCTAGCACGCCTTGCTCAACCAGGCGATCAAGCTCGGCCTCCACCTTCGGCCTCATGGAGATCGGGGGCAGCCGGGACCTGATGCGTATGGGGCGTATCGCTGGGTCTAGGTCCAGGGAGATGGCGGGGCCCGTGTACCGCCCCAGGGTCCCATCGAAGACGCGGGGGAATTCTGCACACACCGCCCCGAAATCCTGTGCTCCAACCTGGTTGATGCCCGTAACGGAGAGCCCCAGGGCCTTGAACCAGGCCAGTCCCAACAAGCTGGAGAGGGGGCGGTCCACAACCAGTAGGTCCAGTTGGCCCTTGAAGCCCTGAAACTGGACCCGGAACTTGCCCCAGCCCACCACCGCCACGGGGTTTTTGTTAAAGTCCCGTAACCGGAAACCCCGTGACTTCTGTAGTGGTGGCCCCCCCTGAGGACACAGTGAACGGAGCGTGTCCGCGGATATTATGGAGTAGGTCGACCCGGTGTCGATCTCCATGGTGCAGGGGGCTCCCTCTATGAGGACCGTCACATGCATTTTATTTGGGCCGTCGGGGGGCAGGTTACAGACCTGGTGCTGTGGGAAGTGGGACGACACGGTGTGGAGCTCCAGGGGCAGTTCCGCGGTGGTCTGGTGGGTGGCCGATCTCGGTCGTTGTCCCTGGGACCGGCAGACCTTGGCGATGTGTCCGGCCTTGTTGCAGGAGCGGCAGACCGCATTCCGGAAACGGCACGACCGGCGTTCGTGGCCCTCCCCGCAGCTGGCGCACTGGCTTGGAGACGGGGCCTTGTTGGTCCTGGAGGATGCGTGTTTTGGTCGCTGCTGAGTCCGCTGTCGGAGTTGCAGGACTTCCTCTTGGTCCGAGACGTCGGAGCCGCTGCTCACTTGGGTACGGTGGACCGCCTTGGCGCGGCGGTCTTGTCGCGCTTGTTCGTATGCTGAGGCCTCCCGGATGGCCTTGTCCAGGCTCAGATCGTTCTGGCTCACCAGTTTCCTCTGCAGCTTCGGCTCCCGGAGTCCGACGAGGAACTGGTTCAGGAGGGTATCGTCGAGGCTGGGGAAGGAGCACCGGGTCGCCAGGCTCCGCAGCGCCGCCAGAAAATCGGAGGTGGTTTCGCTGGGGCCCTGAACTCTTGCGAAGAAGTCCAACCGCTCCACGTACTTCGTGGGTTTGGGAGCCAGATGGTCGGTCAGGGCCTGGACTAAGGAGCTGTATGACTCGTCCTTCGTTAGTTTGGGCGAGATTAAGTCCTTGAGGAGCCGATGGGTCTGGATTCCGCAGTGGCTCAGCAGGTAAGCCTTCTTCATCGCGTCATCCACCACCTTGTGGATGGTGAAGCGGCTCTCCAGCGTGTCCAGCCAGGTGTCCCACAGCGAGGGCTGGGAGAGATCGAAAGCGGGCAGGCTTTCAGTTGCGGTCGCGGTCGCCATTGTGTTGCAGCCACGTGGTGGGGTGGCCTCTGGAACGGCGATGGCGTCGGGAGCGTTGTGGAGGCCGCTGCTGCTCTCGGGGTCAGCAGGGAGCGAAGCGGAGCCGGGAGCTGCGCGATGAGCGGTTGCCGGAGAGCTGGGAAGCGAAGCGGCGCGGTTCCCGGAGGTCTCGGCGTCGGGGCTCGGTGCGGTGCTCGCGTTGGCGTCCGGGTCTTTGTTCATGGGGTCGTGGATCCCATCCTCGTCGCCAGTGAAAAGTATGCAGACGGAGAGTGATTTCAGCTAAGCATACCTTTATTTAGTTCAGGACAAAGACGAAGGGACCAGCTCGCAGGCTGGTTATATAGGTTCAGAAAACCCGCCACCAAGTACACCTAAACACACCCCCTACTCCCGATAGGCTATTTACAGTAACCGGGCGACCATTGGTCTCCCGGCTGAGAAGCTGGCCCTTTGATTGGGCCGGCTAGGATCCTACGGACCCATTGTCTGTGGACATGTAGCTATTGAAGAGTTGTGCCTGGCCAGCCCGGGCAAGTCCGGGCATGTCAGGCTGAATACATAACAGAAGTGTATAAAATTACATATTTTATAACTTTGGAAAGCAAGTGGTAACACAGCCTTAGAAACGGAAATATTTCCTCAGTGAAGGTTCTGGCAGGACACCCAAAGTGCTAGGAGATGCTCCATATATGAGATGGCCTTTTTTAAAATTAACTAGCCTGGACCACTGGTTGTGTATCCTTCTAAACAAATAACAGATAGGGCAGTATCTAAGATGACTGTGAGGGACCTCAGTCCCACCACTGTTTGAAAGAGGAGGCACAGTTGTGTCACACAAGTTGTGTGTGTGTGCTCAGGACAGAGATGTTCCCCATATTCCCATTACTTCCACCAGTTTTGTTTCAGGGTACCTGTCATGCGTCAGCCAGGGCTTGGCAATAGCAAGGACTCCTCAAGAGAAGAGGAACTGTATGTAGCCAGCCCAGAGTTGACAGAAGCTGACCAGCAGGAAAATGAGCTGCGAGCTTGTCAGGATTTACAGCCAACAACTGTTGTGGAGCCATCACCATCCTCCAGCCCCGGCTCAGCAGGTGAAAGTCAGTTGGCCTTTCCCAGCCCTCTGGTATAACCTACAGACTTACAGAGCCGCAGGTGGAGGCTGAGAATGGAGCTGCTGGCAAGATGGCAAAGTGCACATCTCCTGGCCTGATGCCAGCTGCTTGCTGATAACAAATAATGAGTTATTGCAAGACTGTTCCTGAGTAACTGGCTGAAGGCTTGACAATTAGGCATGTGGCTATAAAGCTGCCCAAGGGAGGCTGCTGGGCATGGATGCAGTGCGTACGTTAGACGCTGACCTGCTGCCACTGCCTTGCCTGATTCCTAGAACTCTGACTTGGACTGAACAACACTGCTTTGCTTAATCTCTGACTTTCTGACTTTGGACTGAATGACACTCCTTGATCTCTGGAGTCCTGACTCTGGACTGAACGACACCAGACTTTGGAACCTACCTCTTGCCGCTTTTCCTCTGACAAATAGACCAGGGTGTGGCAGCCAGAGATACAGAGCTTGCCAGCCAGTACAGTACCAATCAACGTTTCTTCTTCTTTTCTCTGCTGGTCTTACCCCAATTCATGTCCTTATGGCCCATTTGACATAACCTATTACCTTCAGCCTGGTAGCAGAACTTACCACTGAGGGTCCGGCTGGACCCACTGTCACCATCACTGTCTGTGGCTGATACCCATCTGCTGATGCGGTAACATCATAAGTGCCAGGCAACAGCAGTCGAAAATAGTCACCATGCTCACCTGGAAGAAAGAATGAGATGCTGAGAAGATGGAAATGGCAGAACAAAAAAAAGCACAACCTCATGTCTGCAGGGGTGCTAACTGCTCCTCTAGTAGGAGTGCTGCTGAATTACAGATCCACCAATTGCCAATCTCCCATTGTGTGCCAGGTCGGAGAACAAGTGGACCACTCCCAGAATTCAGCCATTAGACACCAATCCTGCACACCAAAAATCTCACAAGAAAAGTTCTGAATCTTTTAGTATTTATATATGGGAAAGCTGATTCTCTGAGTCACGGGACCCACATCAAGTAACCATCTTTCAGGTCAGTAGGCACTGAGAAGGGGGGGGGGAGATCACTCCCTCATGCCTCCTTTATCAGTGCAGCTCCACTGATGGAAGAGACAGGAAGGGTGATTTTGCCCCCTTCCTCCTCTGCACTGTGGCCCACTGACCCACATGGCTGTTGCTTCATATGAAGCACTTGTGACCCCAGGAATCGACAATCAAGAAGGGGCTGTTAGGGAGAAGGGAAATCAGGGAAGATCTGTGTCTGCCAGCAACCTCTGCTGACAGACTGATAGGTCCAACCCTCCATCTCTGATTCTACTAATTCTGGTAGTCTCTGGTATCTCAGAGGAAGATGAATGGATCTTGGAAGTGGGTGTACAAGACCGTACACAGATATGTGCACAGTCTCTGACTGTACAGTACATCACAAACATATGCACGGTCTCTACCAGCCTTGTAATATCTGCCGTATTCCTTTGCTTCTGCAGGACATATTGAAGGACAGGCTTTATATAGCCATGAGAAAGGGGTGGGATATTCACACAATACAAAAAGCAGAGGAATATACTTTTCAAAGCAAATTCATGTCCTAATTAATGGATGGTCTGCATTCAACTCACATAAGTTGGAAATGTAAATAAATGTAAAATAATGCAAGTGTTACTTAAGAAAACAAGCCTGAGGTCAAGCTGGGTACAAACCAGAGGTGACATCATGGCCAATTCCTTGGACAGAAATGGCAGCACCTGCCAGTTTATTGTTGTTCTCATCCAGCACCAAACCTTTGATTCCCTGGTGAATCTGCAGAAGACAGATGCGGAGAGGCATTATGACTGGGATCCTGGCCCTTGGGGAGGATACAATAGCAGTTCACACTATCAAGACCAGGAACAGGGCTTTCTTAATTCTATGGGACAGTACTTGACAGCCTCCCCCCCATGTAATGAACATGGGACAGAGGTCAAGCCCCAGCTGAGGCACTAGGAGGGGACAGGGTGGCTTCCTGGCAGCTTCATTACCTCCTCCAAGTAGGTGACCAGTGCTTCTCGGTTTGCCAGCCACTCACGTTCCAGTTCCTCCTGTGGTGGGAACTTATTGCAGCTTAATTCAAGGGTAATCTCAAAGCAGTTGGTGTGTATGTAATTGAAGTCCTGCATCCCTACAAATCAGAGGGTCGGGGAACAGTTGGAAGAGCCGTCATGGTATTGAACTGGGACACTGTAGGCTTCTCCTCCCTCTTCCTCCTCCAACACATTTCTTTATTTTAAATGCACGTCATCTTTCAGTATTTATTTATTATTTGATTGGATTTGCTAGGCCGCCCTTCCCTGCAAGCAGGGCTCAGGACGGCTTACAACAGAGCAAGTATGACATACTCCACCCCAGGCAGCTGAGAGTACACTGAAAATAAATTTATTGTAGGAACCACACTTAGTTTCTAAGCATAACCAACTGAGATATCAGTCCGATTATTTTCAGCTTCCCTTTCACATTTCAAATCTTTGCCTGTAAAACCTTACCCCTTCTCCTTACCCTTGCTGAGTGAATACCAGGAGGCCCCATTTGTGATGCCACCAGGAAATATGTCCCCACAGCTGAAGCCCTGGTGCATCCATCCATGAGCATAGGAATAGGCCTTTGCCAGCTGCAAAGAAAATGGCAAGTTGGTTGGTAACATACTTTTAACACTTCCTTTTACTCACACCACAGAGTGCATATTCCAGACTGAAACCCATTCCACTGTGAGCGGGGGGGGGGGGAATCTTAGCAATCATCCCTTACAACACAAGAGGCTTCTATCCACCCCCACCCTGTGTACAATGATATCATGTCCTGAAACTCTGGTGCACTTCAGATCAAGCCAAGAGAACCCCACGCTTGGTGAAAAGTACCATAACTATCAGAACATAGGAATTGCCTTGCTAGATCGGATCAGTAGCCATTTAGTCTAGCACTCCATTTTCCTGACAAGTTATTTTTCCATCGGAGAGGCATTATTTACATAACAGCGTGCTGATAAATGAGACTCCCTTGCCTGTTTTCTAAAGCAGGACAGTCTGAAATGTACTGTCCTACATGCTGTTTCTGAAAGTAGTTCTAGTCTTGATCCTCTGATCTGACTCTAAAAATTGCTCTTTCCAGCCGTTTTATTCTAGTAGGACTTCAAGACTGCAAGTAACCCCAGCTGGGAGAAAACTGGCTGGGAGAAGGATACAACGCTTTTTTGCATTTTAAATCCCCCACCCCCAATTTATATGCAGTCAGCACAACCTGCTTTGCATTATATAGATTGGGCCGCTGAAGTCTGACCCTCAGTGTAAAGCTGAAGGCTGCCAAACAAAACTGGATCAACAACCCTGCTAAAAAATAGACTTATATGGACATTTCAGCCCTGGTATAATACCCAAAGCAGTTAAAGAGGCCTTATGCCAACTGCTGCAAAGTATCAAGGAGTCATAAGAAACCCAAGCACAAGGCAACCCACTAATGGTGATTCTTGTCGTGCAGGGCAAGCCCCTCCAGCCTCCTCCGGTTCACAGCAGCTTCTTACAGTTTGCATTCTTATCATTCTCTTCCATTCCAAGTAATATGAACTGTCCAGGATAAGGGAGCCCACCAAGTTTAAACTAAGGTGGGAAGGTACTGGCTGGATATTAGGAAAAGCTTTTTTACAGTAAGAGTTGTTCAAGAGTGGAATCAGCTGCCTGGCCGAAGGTGGTGAGCTCCCACTCACTGGCAGTCTTTAAACAGTGGCAGGGTGTCAGCTATGCTGCCATGGGGTGGGGGAGTTCCTTCTGTGTCTTGGTAATTGCTATTGCATTCCTGTCTCTACTGTTTTGCCTGTGCCCCAACGCTTATCTTTACAGATGTGCTGGAGGAGGTTATGTTGGAAGTTGTATTGTCTGGAAGTCTCCTAGGTACCGTGAGAGATTACTATTTCCCAGCTTTCGCCACCTAACTGTTTCCTAGCTGATCCCGCGCGCAGGAGGGTAGCTAATTGGCCCATGCCGGGTGTGTGGGTGTGTGTGCATACGAATGCCCTATATCCTATTATGCTCAATAGGTAGGCGCCATTCTTAACAGTGCCTGTGTTACTGCATCTATAGCTTTGCAATTAACGTATAACCATTCCTGAATGTGTGTACTTTGTTGTAAGCTGTGGGTTCTGACACAGGGCAAACACGTGTCAGGGATGCAGTCTAGGCTGATCCTGCATTGAGCAGGGGGTTGGACTAGATGGCCTGCATGGCCCCTTCCAACTCTGTGATCTGCTTATGTTCTGTTCATTCAAACTGTCCTGGTCTCTGCCCCCTCCAAAGTGGTATCCTTACTTAATCACCTGCTTTCCTTGCTTTTACTTTTGCCATTTATATATCCTTTCACTACCCTATTTCATGTTCTGATGCAGACTGATCTATCTATATGGTACCTGAAGTTAAATCTGCCACCCCCCGATACATTATTAAATTTAATCTTAATGATGAAAGCTATTTACCAGACCACATACCTATTCTTGTCAGGAGGGCTTTGACTCCACTATGCTTCCCACATATGCCCTCTGCATTTCAGTGGTGTTATAAGGATGATCATCATACAGATGTTCTCTTTGACAACAGCAACAGATGTATAACAGAAAAAAGCAGCTTTTCATGTCTTTCTTCTTTGCATTAAAAAGTAGTTTTTGTTATGGTCAAATAAAGCTCTTATTTATTCATTAGCCTCACCTGCTCAGCACATTAAACTGAACACCTTAATTACAAGCCAAGCTCAGTTTGATAGAAGAGGGTAATGAACACCAGCGTTCCCTCTAAGCTGAGTTAGTGTGCACTAGCTCACAGTTTTTTAGCCTCTGGCTCACACCTTTCTGTCTCAGCTCAGGAAGCAGGGCTCCAGAGCAAACTGATTTGTGCAGCAGCCAAATCACTTGCTCGCAGCTTTAGTGCCAGTAGCTCACAAAATAGAATTTTTGCTCAAAGGACTCCACAGCTTAGAGGGAACATTGATGAACACTAAACAATAATGTGATCCTTTCACTTCTAGATCTTCTAAGAGTACCTGTATGGCGTATGCTTATTGGTTCCCTCCATTCTCTGCATCACATCTTGCTTTTGGCTTTGCCATCTCACCTTCTGGAAGAGGGTGTCATCAGGAGTTGGGGTCTCCATTCTGGGCCAATAGTTCCGGCTCCTTTGCACCTGGGCTTTGTCATATGGGTAATTGGCAACTACAGCGCCACCATGAAGATTGGCTGAGAGGACAAAATTGTAGCTTTTCATCCACTGAATCACAGCCAGAGTCTCTGGTTCCACCTGCAAAGGAACAGAAGCACAAGAGGCCAAGGGGGAAGCACCTCCAGATTTCCAGCCCTCCCAGTTGGGTAAATGCACAAGATACAGGAACTTCAGATGTAGGGGTGCATGACTGAATGGTCTCCTACTAATAGCCATGGAAAGTTACGATGTCAGACAGAGAGAGGCTGTAGCATAGCCTTCTCCCTGGCATGTCAGTTTTGTATGTGCAAGGAAAATGAGAGAGTAATCACACTTGGAATTCCCGTACCCTGTGTGCTGAAATAGTATGGTCCCAGGAGTGCTGTAGCACAAACTCTTTATCAATTTATGGACTAGCAGTCAGTGAAGAACAAAAGTATAATGGCAAATGGGAAACTTATTCTTCTGTACTGTTGTAAGAAGCCAAATACATGGCCCATGTTGATTTCTGCAAGTCATATTTAGCAGCTGTAGGGATGGAAAAAGCAGAAGTATCCCTTCTATGTGTGTTGGAAAGCCAGCCTGATGTAGTGGTTAAAGCATCAGACTAGAATCTAGGAGACCCAGGTTCAAATCCCCACTCTTTTATGAAAGCTTGCTCAGTGACCTTCAGCCAGTCAGTGTCTTTCAGCCTAACATACCTCACAGGGTTGTTGGTGTTACAATAAAATGGAGGAGGGGAGAATGATGTTATATTGAGTCCTCATTGTGAAGAAAAGCAGGGTATAAATGTTTAAATAAATAAATACAGACAGCTATCTGATCACTGAAATAGGCCATCCAAGCCCTGAAACCAGAGTTGAGGAGATGGAAGAAAGGAAAAGAACTGAACAGATGAGCTTGAATTATCACATCCTAGAGACACTGAGTGCTCAAAAAAGGGTGCAATACGTCCAGCAGGCAGAAGGCATTGAGTAAGGTACAACATGCTACCTGACTTCTCCAGTTGTCTGGCAAGGGGATGTGATGGTTGGGTCCACCATGTTTCTCATTGTAATACATGATGGTGTTGAGGTCAGGGAAGTTACGGTTGAGGTCAACTCCATTGGCGTTGTTTCTCCCTGTGAGGTACCCCAAAACACCTTGGCTCTAGAGAGAGAATGAATGCATCCACATGTGAGCCCAAAGGTTCGTTGAATACACCCCAAACCCTATCTTATAGCTAATGCTGAGGGAGAGAGCAGCAGTTCTAATATTGCAGGAGGCTATAGCTCTTCAGAACTGCTGGATGTTGCTGTGTTATAGCTGGCAAAGAAAACACAACTAAGATATCCTTTGAGCAGAGCTCTCTGACATTGCCAAACACTGTCAGGACCTAATCACCATCTTTTTGGTATCAGAGAACCTTGCGACCAGATTGAATTAGATGGATGGGTTGTCTCATGGACACAGAATGGGAGGAAAAGGTCTGAGAACCGCACTATGACCAATCTGGATCTCCAGTTAGTTTAAAACAGAAAGAGGAACTGACTGGTGAGTGTCCTGTGGGTGTCCCAAGCCCCAGTCAGTACAATATCTGCTCTGGCTTAAAAAGCCAAGAACTACAGACTTTTCTAGAGTGAAACTAAACTGGTTTCAGATCCTGGTGGTCTGGGAACTGGAACAGGGATTTCAGCATAGTTTTCAGGTTCAGTTTGGTGAAGTGGTTAAGTGTGCGGACTCTAATCTGGGAGAACCGGGTTTGATTCCCCACTCCTCCACTTGCACCTGGCTGGATGACCTTGGGCAAGCCGTAGTTCTGATAAGAGCTGTTCTTGAAAAAGAGCAGTTTCTGTCAAGAGCTCTCTCAGCTCCACCTACCACACAGGGTGTCTGTTGTGGGGAGGGGAAGGGAAAGGAGTTTGTAAGCCGCTCTGAGACTCCTTTGGGTAGTGAAGGGCAGGGTATAAATCCAATCTCTTCTTCTTCTCTTCTTCTTCAATGGTTATAGGGATACCGGAGGCCTGTCAACACAATAATCACGGGTCTGGGGCCTTGGAGCTCTGATGTGGCTGTTACACTCAGATAAATGGTATTGAATTGTTAAATGGGCCATTCTCACTATGCCGTTTAATCTGTTTTGGTTGCCACTTGTCAGAATGTACCTGGAGTGCCTAGAGCTACTCTGGATCAGATCTCTAAGCAAAGGTGCAGATCAACAGGTTTGGCTCCCTTAGTACTCCTCCCTTCTCCCCAATACAAAATTCATCTATCTCCATGACTGCTGAGATAAAAAAGAGATGCTTGCCTGGTACCTGGGCAGCTGCCACCTCATATCCATCAGGGTTCATTGAGGGCAAGAGGTGAATGCGTGTATCATGGATAAGCTGGGTGATGCGTTGGTTGCCATGCCGATATTCTTCACACAGGAACTCTGCAAGCTGAATTAACAGCTCCCGACCAAGTACTTCATTTCCATGCATATTTGCCACATACTTGAACTCCGGCTCCACTAAGAAAGTGAGAGAGTTGCTGACATTGGAGCAGAACAGGGGGATACCATACAATGGGGGAGGGGTAACTAGAAACAGAGAGGAGACTAGATTTCCCATTTGTGTGAGTGTGTGTGTGTGGGGGCATGGATGCAGAAGACAAGAGTTTTTTATGCAGGACTGTTGAGAAGACTTCATCCAGGTCAACATGGCCAGGGCCTCCATTCCACTGTTTTGCATAGCCAGAGGCCCCTTCCGCTGTGGATTCGGCTCCTCTCTCTCACCCACTCACTGGCTCCTCTTACTCACTGGTATGTCACATTCCTGACTTCAAAGGCCTCAAGGGGGTTAAAACTAAACTGCAAAATCAAATCAATCCTTCAGCTTGGCCTGGACTCAAAAATTCTTTTGCTGAAAACCATTTCCCCCATACAGTGGCCCCTTTAACTCTAAGCACCATCCAAGGTGCAGGAGGGTGAAAGCTCCCTCGCTCACGTTCCAAAAGGACACTTTCCACTCATCCCCACAGATACAGCAGCAGCAGCAGCAGGGGGGGGGGCTGCTTAAAAACACAGAGAAGAAGTGAAGGGGTGGTGGGGTTTATTACCCTTACTGTCCCAAAGGGAGTCAGGTCAAAGAAGCCATAATTCACACAGCACTTCCCCACCTATCTACAGCCTTCTGTCCTTTCCTATCTGCTCTTCTCCAGAATCTTAATCCTTCCTCTTGGTTCCCTGCCTATCATTTGTCTGATTGGGTGGCCTCCAGGCTTTCTTAATCAGTGTGGGAGACTACTTGACCTTGAGCAGGGTTGGAGTGGCCCTTTAACTTACCAAGAAAGTTGACAGTGGTGCCTGCCCTGAAGAGCCAATGGCATCAGGAGCAAGCTTAAGCCAAGTGCACTACAGACGCTGCTCTCCACGCCCACTTGGGATAGCTTGCTCCAGGGCTGTTTAAAACATCTCCATCTGCTCCAACCTTGAAATTAGCAAGTCTACCTCACAGGACTGTTGTCAGGCTAGAATTCTGCCCTGAACACTTTGCAAGCAAAAAAAAAAAAGTGTCTTGCCACTTTGGTGCCTATGCTCCCATCCTGGTTTACAGCAGAACCATCTTGACCTAGTAACCTGTCCCTGCCTTGCTTTCCCTTCAGGTATTCATAGCAGCACAAAAAGCAACAGAGCACCAAAGGAAAGGGAAAACTTTGGCTTATTCCCTCATCAAACAAACCCCAACCCAGCCTCTCTGGTCTGCCACGGCTCTTCCTAGAATCCCTGTAGAAGAGGGGTACGGAGCTGGACTTGAACCCTGGGGAACTGAGCTTAGATTCTACCTCAGCCAGCTTGTGGTCACTTATGTCTCAGTCTCAGTCCTTCTTGTGTAAGATGGGAGCAAAATTGTACCCCACAGCCTTGTGAGGCTGATCAAGGGCAAACAATTCAAAGACTTTGCATACTAAAATAAATACAAGTTATTAGAGTCAACTCCTGCGCAACCTTTCATCTCCCTGGGCTTTCTGAAGTTTGTGCTTTCCATGCCAGCAGTGCCAGGGGGCCAGATGGATTTTGCTGGCAAAGGGGTTACTGCTGGTCTGGCGCCAGGAGAGCACTAAGCCCTACTGCTCCTGGCCCTGGCATGAGGCAGCGGTGCGGCAAAAGAAGCAATTACCCAGCTGTAGGAAAGGGGTGTCCCCCCTCCCCCGGCACACTTACTGGGCTCATGGATGCCAGGGTAGTCGCTGAACTCCAGTACATAGAGGTGGCGGCCCTGGATGCTGCGGCCAATGCTGTACAGCCTCGTAACATACGGGCACGCACCCTGCACGTCAAACAGGGCTTGCACCAGGTCTTCGTAGCGGTGGTGGAAGAAGTTCACGGAGGCAGCCACTCTTGTCAAGAGCAGGATTTTCCCAAGGAGCCAGAGCCACTGAGACATCCTCCTGGGGGATGGACAAGCTGCCCTCTGCACTGAAAAGATGCACACAGCCCAGGCTCCCTTCCTAGAAAGAACTAAAGTGCAAGCTGGAACCAGCTCTCTCCAGTTTCACAGCCAAGTGCCAGCCCCCTGCACCTGTGGTGGTGGTGGTGGTGGGAGGCGTATCTCACTGAATGCCCCTCACAGCTCAGGAAGAATTTATAGCTCTGAGCTTTCGCCTTGCTCTCCTCTGCCCCCCTTCCTGGAGCCAGATTCACTCAAAGCCTCTGCATGTTTGGAAAGTTGTGCTGATTTCTGGGCATTTATTAACTGAAGGGTAAACAGGGGACTGACTCCCACCAGATCAAAATCTTACAAACAAGGAGCGCACAGGAGGTTGCAGTATCTTCATTTATGCCAGGGCTCAGCCTGGGAAGCAACCAGGGCCCATGTGGACAGGCAGAGCCACACAATAGGACCAGCTGTAGTTATGATTTAGGGTTCTGCAAACCTGGGAAAGGGGGACCTCAGGTTGCAGTAAAACCTATTTTAAATGCTCGAATTTTGGATACCCTCCTCAAGGTATGGGCCGTATTCAAGGCATAACAACATGGTGATGTTACAGTCTACAAGAGATGAGGATAAACAAGATCCCTTAACTCTTTAACTGCATTGCTTGTTCTTGAGTCTGTGCATGGATTCAAATAGTGATTACAAGAACTGATTGCAAGATTAGCTGGTTTTATGGGAAGGCACCAAAGGAAACCTAAACAGTAATCACACTTGGTCTACTTGAACATAATGGGGGAAGTAAGCAAAGTTAGAGATGTGTTTCAAGTTTGTTCTCTTCCAGATTTGTAGTGTGTAGAAAATGCAAAATAAAAAGAATTCCCCTTCGGGGGGCCAAAAAAAAAAAGTTTGTTCTCTCCTTTGCTAAAACTCTTTTCTTGTCAATTCCTGGGGTTAGCAAAGTATTATTGCTACATTCTGCCTAAATTTGAAACTCTTGCCATCCCACTCTAGGGTTTTACCAGAAAAAAAATAAAGTAATTTGGACTCCAGAGTGCCAAACTGAACTTGCAGTATTAGAGCTTTTTTTTTTTTTTTTGGCCAGCAGAGAAAGTTCTGGACTATGGTTCACCTAAACACCATCATTTTGTTTATATTAGTACCCAAAAGTAGATGACTATTTCTAATAACCAACATAGGAATACATTTTTAGGTTTAGAGAAAGAGGACTTTATTATTATTATGCTAGATAATTAACCCCCCTTCCATTTTATTTGTAATTAGTAATTTAAATTACAAGTTAATGGTTCTTCCTTTTATGAAATTATCAAGTGGTCGTCACTCTGCTCCACATACAAGCCTTAACTTCATGTGATGGTCATGATTATGGCTGTCTTACTTCCCAGCCTTATGTTAGAAGGTGAAGTAATCAAGAAGGCTGGCAAGAGAAAAGCTGGGCAGCCTCAAAGTAAGATATAAGTTTCCTCTAGTCAGATTAACTATTCCTCAACTGTTCCTCAAAATTCTTATCAGTGTTAAGTAGATACTAGAATAGCAGCTAAATTTCAGAACTAAAAAGTGAGAATCAGTTACCAAATTGTCTGTGTATCCAATTCAAAGTGTTGGCACTAAACTAAAACCCTTAATGGTCTGGGACCCTCATAGCTATGGGAATGCCTCTCCTGTTACAAGCACCCATGCTTCCTTCGGTCATCATCTAGGGCAGGGGTGTCGAACTCATTTGTTATGAAGGGCCGGATTTGACATAAATTGGACTTTGTCGGGCCGGGCCATGTGTGTCATAAAATGTAATGCCAGGTAGTGGAGATAATAAACTTTATAAAGGACACAAACACAAAGGTTTTTTTAAACTTAAAATAACAAGATGCTTGAAACACTAGCATTCTTGCAGTATTTTATTTAACAGTCTCTGATAACTGACACTTCTTGCCCTGAATTATTGCATCAAAATGTCTGTGCTGTAGCAATCTGGGAGGGGGAGGAGCCTCAGCCCAGTGCAGGGAGCAGAAGCTTTCCTATCTATCTCTCCTGAGCTATTGAGTTTGGGAAAGCAAGCTACGACGACGCAGCAGCAGCACTGGAGAAAGGAGGAGACGACAAGCAAGTCCCCAGGATGGCTCAGTTAGCTGTCACCGGGGGAAGGGCCTTTTCAGTTGTGGCCCTTACACCCTGTGAAACGTACTCTTTGATGACACCCGTGTCCTGCTGGACTTTTTTCGTTTCCGCAGGGCGTACAAAGCTGAATTGTTTAGGTTGGCCTTTGGAGGGTAACTACATTTGGTCTGTTTTAATAATGGCATGCTGATAGCCACATATTTTAATGTTAATAATTTACATTTGTTATTTATTATGTTTTTACCTTATTGGTTTTAATGTTGTAAGTTGCCATAAGACCCTTTGGGTGAGTGGCAACTAAAAATCTAATAAATAAATTTACTTCCTGTCTGGTGTAGGTTAACAGTATTAGTAACAGGGCTGAGACAAGTCTGGTTTTTCCAAATGCAAACAACTAATTCACAAAGACCCCCCTTCCCCAACCATGACATTAATCACCTTTACTGCTGGAGATTACCTATAGTAAAATGCCAGCCTAGGTTTTGAATGAAGAAGAGAAAGCCTTCCACTAGATCCACCAAGGTCCATCCAATCTGGGCTTCTGGAATGTAACTGAGAAATACCAGGAGATAAAGCACTGGGCAATTCCTCCCATTTAAAAACATGTTGGATGATTTCTTATTTGATCCAACCCTTCCACCCTTCCTTTGGGAAATAATGGAAAGAAACTTCACTGGTATTAATCAAAACATCTTTAATACAAATACAGAGGTGTGCATGAATAGTCTGCTTCCTTTGGAATGAAAGGCAAAGGCATGGGACTTAGTATTATCAAGGATACTGTGCAACACAGCTAGGGGAGAGCACATTGCCTGCATCTGACCTGTAGGACTGTAAATGTGACTATTGTACTTAAGCTTCTGGCAGAAACTAATTTTATACTCCCCAGCAATGGTGCAGAAGCAGTTAACAGAAGTGACAATCCTTGACTTGCAGCATACCTCCTCCCAGTTTGGTGTAGTGGTTAAGTGCGCAGACTCCAATCTGGGAGAACCAGGTTTGATTCCCCACTCCTCCACTTGGCACCTGGCTGGATGACCTTGGGCAAGCCATAGTTCTGATAAGAGCTGTACTTGAAAAAGAGCAGTTTCTGTCAAGAGCTCTCTCTCAGCCCCACCTACCTCACAAGGGTGTCTGTTGTGGGGAGGGGAAGGGAAAGGAGTTTGTAAGCCGCTCTGAGACACCTTTGGGTAGTGAAGGGTGGGGTATAAATCCAATCTCTTCTTCTTCTTCTTCTTCCCTCAGTGTTTGTCTGCATCAGCACATTGTTGAAGGGTTTAAAATCAACCCCAGGCCCAAAAATAGGGTTGGCTACCCATGTGGTGCAATTTACACAGATGAAATGAATTGCTAGAGGCTGAAACATATGGACAAGTTAAATGGAGTCAGCTTCAGCCAGTAGGTTTTTGATGCAAGTTGGCTGCTAAGGGCAGCAGAGATACAAATGGATTTTGACCATGTAGTCTCAAGCAAAATCAAGGCTTAGAAGTGGGGAGGACACTAGGACTCCAGCTTGTGTCAAGGAAGTCAAGCATGGCACCTAAACATGACCATGTTAAGAATCAGCTCCCTAAACATGGAGCTGTTGGGTGGTTCCTGAAGCCACTCATTGCTTCAAAAGAACAGTCTAGGCTGAGCATCCACTCCAGAAACTATACTGAATGAATGTCTGCCTCTGATTTCAGACTGTTGGCTTTTACATCCAAGCCAGAGAATGTAGATACAGAAATCTAGAGGTAGAAATGGGAAGTCTGGCTGAAACAATGCGCACATCAGTGCCACTCTTGAGCCTTGAATATGGTGGTCTTTAGTGGGTGAATAGGTTATAGTGAATAGTGGGCATAGCCTTTACTGTTTTATGGCCCCATGCCCTTTACTAAAGATGCAAGATGGGAGTTATTGCAGGATTCTACACAGGAGGCGAGGACAAATAAACTCAATATACTTTTAGTAAATATTGTTCTGTATATTAAATTTGGCATTCCTCTTTAGGGTACTGGAATTCCTATAATGTCAGGCTACAGGTCAAGATTTGAGCCATTCAGATTGCACTATCTTTAGGGTTCCCTGGGTGCATATAAATTTCACAGCCATCCACACAGTGAAAACAGCACTTCTGCCCTTGTCACCATAATTATGTCTACAAATTATGTGCATTTCCTACATGAAAAGCAGTAGTATACAAGTAGAAAAATCTGACAACTGTGAGTCTTCACATGGTGATGGTAGTATATGCTTTCATTTCCATGCAACTGCACATGTATTCATGCAAGAAAAACATGCCCAATTTTATCAAAAGAGCACTTCTTCCTATTTCCTTCTTTCCTATGAGAAATACTGGGGTGGGGGCATATCAAATTGATTTGAAAACCAGACTGCCAGATACTGTTTTTAATTCTCTTACTGAAATATTTATTTGCAAAGGATTACTAGCATTTTAAAGAACTCTTCATATTTGATACATCTTCCATCTGAGACTGTATGCAGATACCAGGAAACAGGAGGATTGGGTGTAGATTTTTCTCATAGGACAGGAGTACTGCCATCTCCTAACTTTAGTCCTCAAAGGGTACACGGACAGACTCCAGACTGAATGCTGGTTGTCACTTCCTCATTGCCTCCATCCATTCCTCAGGAAGACACTGTCCAGTTTTTTAAGTTACTTGCACGTTTATATGATAAAATAGTTACACAATGCTGTATTAATTTTTTTGTAAAAATTACTCTTGAAAAATTGCTCTGAGGAGGAGGATGGCTTTATGACTGACACAAGCGGCAACCGATTTAAGCTGTGCAAAAACAGCTTCTGCTACAAATGAGAAACAAAGTTTTTCCTGAGTTTGATCTGAGGAAGAAGATTGTACTTGTGCCCAAAATGCAGTGAGTGCACTTTCAACAGCCAACTCACTACATTTAAGTTAAAAAGATTTAGTTGTTATCATGCTGGTCTTGTGCTTATTGCCTTAAACACTCATTTTCTGTCTATATTCCCTTTTCCACTTTTACTTTGGGTTACACAGAAACTCGTCAGCCAGTGAGCTGGGATGCCACTTAAGGATTATGTACTCCTTTGATATATTCCTGAGGAGGGCAATGGTGTGATTGAAAAGGTCTCCTGGGGGTATGTACACTTCATGCCTACTTTGTACCTTTTAAGTATAAGCACATATTGGAATGAAGGCAGCTGTGATGGATTGAGCACCAGCACAGCCAGCTTCATCTCCCCTAAATGCTAAAAGGCACTTCAGGACCAGGTATGAATGTTAAAATATGTGCGGACTCAACCAGGTCAGCCTTTGACTCCTTCACAGCACCATGCAATACTTTCAATGCTCCTACCTTCCCAAGCTGACCTCCCTCTCCATCTCCCTTTCCCAGGGCATTTCTCCAGCAGGATGCCATTAATGACTGGAGGAGCAAGCTGAAAACATGATATATTGGCATACAAAAGCCCATTGGTCTGCATAGTTTCAGAGGGTAGCTGTGTTGGCCTGCAACAGAACAACTAGATTCAAGTCCAGCAGCACCTTAGAGGCCAACAAGATTTTCAAAGCTCCCTTCACCATTGGTCTACGTATGAAGTTCAGCCAGCCACATAAAACCCTTTGGGATCAGTTAGATGTATGGATCCCTGAAGCTTACCTTCAGACTGCTATTTAGAAGCTACTTAAAATCTGCAGACGACTGCACTTTCATCACCGTTAGAACAAACTCATGACAAAAGGAAGATAATAAAGGTTCCTCCTTTAGACTGTCTTCCCCAGCTGAATGGGGATGGGGCAGATATGCAGCTTTCCTGCAGTGGCAATGCAGCAGAATTTCATATGAGTGGCTAAGAATGGCAGCTGGCTGGTTCGAGTACCTCCCACTGCACCTGTAGGAGAGGAGCATCACTGAAGGGCAGAAGCTTCCTGATAGGCTATTCAGCAGATTCCATAACAGATTGGCTTCCTTGCCAGAAGGGGGCCAGGAAGGCTTTGGTTACGTGAACCCTTCATTTCCAGTTACATCAATGTGAAACTCAATCAATCACTGTGTGTTATTCAATCACAGAGGAGGTCAGAGTCTCTTCTTAGCAAATGAACTTCATTCATCCCTTGGTGTTGGAGAGTCTGGGATGTAAAGAATGTATCCTCTACTCTGAGAGCTCTTCAACTGGAAGGATGTGAAAGAAGTTGCAAATATTTTAACTACCCCACCCTTCTCAATTTCTGAGATCTTCTACTGCACTTGATAATGGCAACAGCATTAACACAGGCTGCTTAGCAAGGTATAATGTCAAGCTTCCTGGATCTATGCATCCAATAGGAACCATCTGATTGCAGATCACTTTGATGAACCCAAACAATTAACAGATAGTCCAGTAGCACATGGTCCACTGCCCGGGTAGCAGCTACAGGCACTCCACAGAGTTAAAAAATGCTGGTTCTGGGCTAGGGATCATTCCTGGCAGATGCAGGAAGTTACATTCTCTCCCAGATTAATGTTTTGATCTGTAACCCTGTGTCAACTTCAGCAGAGCAGGTGCATTCCCTTTTTCTGGCTGACACACAGATATGGTAGACAGACTGTTGTCAAATGGCTCTGCCTCCTAAGCGGAGACAAGGCTTCGCATAGAGGATTTCCCCACAAAGTGCTAGTTCAACTAATTAATAATATCGTTCAACTGACATACATATGGAGGAGACCCAATGAGCAGCATTTTGTATGACTGTTGATCTTCCTGGTGGGACTGAAAAGAGCTGCTCCTGAGTCTCACCCTGTGTTGTTTAATCATTTCTGACTGGGTGCCCCCTGGTGTTGCATTCCTATGACCATGGCAATACACAAAAGGGCAGACCTGAGAGAAATCAGCATTTAATAGGACACCCAAGGCTCCCACTGCCAGACCCCGCTCAGGAGCAGGATGGGGGTTGAGTCTCCAAAACAAGGAAGAGGACAGAAGAGCAGCATGTTATTATCTTGAGTGCCTGTCATTGCTGGAGAAAGTGGTACACAAGGCCCTTGGTGGAGTCAGTCATTTCAGTGGAATACATCAGAAGAGCATTGTTCTCTGACCTATACTGAAGTTCAGCTCTGGGCTAGGCCAAACCCAGCTTAAATAATTGCCTTTCTCATGCACTTTGGTTGACGAAAAAACAAGAAGCCTAGGAGGAGCAGGGCCACCATCATAAGGGAACAGATGACCAGGAGGCTCATATAGGTAATACGGGACAATGGGTGGGTATAAGGCGTCTCTGCAGGGATCATGTTGGTGAGGTTCAGCATGTAGCCCAGAGTCCATCCAGCATCACTGTCACCAATCTAAAATGAGTACGGAAGGAGGGGACAGAAGTCACTCATAACAGGAGGGACACAGAAAGTTGAGGCACTTCTGAGAGAAGAGAAAAAAGTCTGTAATCCAAAATTCAACCCCACCACTACCTCCACCAATGAGAAGAATGTGCTGCCCAGACTTTCCACCCCAGCTCCCCAATTGCCACTCCCAGTTTCTGCCTCTGCATTTTAAGATACCTTTTCCAGGAAGTGGATGTACGACCAGTTCTCCTCAGTGAAGTGGTAGCTCTTGTCAAGAAGTAACATTATGTAAACACCTGCGAAGCAGTACTCACTCAAGTACTTCTCTTTTACCCCCGGAAACTCTGCTTTCACCTGGACACAGAGAAATGAACCAAGCTCATTAATCCTCTACACATCATATTGCAAGGGTGCCAGTGGTATGCTTCACCCCTCCTTAGAGCTGGGGCTCACACTTCTTATTGCTTGGGGAATTAGTGTACCTCATCCCACGGTGTGGAGCAGAAGGCCTTGATTTTCTGCATTGCTTCATCCATAGGTGTTTTTGTCACATTTAGAAAGTTCATTACGTAGTAGAAAGCAGAAAAAGCCTAAAAAGAAACAGAAATGAATGAGCTTAGAAAAATACTAATAAAATAGAAACCAGGGCTCTCTCTGCACTAAGTCCCAACAAATCTGGGGGCAGAGACTTGCAGGTAGTTAGCTACAGGACACAGACAATGGACTCCCACCATACCCTTGAGGAGACAGATGCTGAAACTAAATCTAGAAAGTTAATGCTCCATCTCTACTCCATAAATACAGTACATACAGAACCTGTCAAATCCTTGCTGTGTCCAGCATAAATCATCTAATATTTATCACGGGCTGGGAGTTTCCATATAATGCTATACCACATGGCAACTCACAGTACTTCATGTGCATCAGACCTATTCTCAGAAGTTCTGTAGGAATTTTGTGGAGATGGAACATTTGCTGTTTTGACTGGGTTCTGATACTGATTAAAATCACAAGGAATATAAATGCTCTAGATAAGCATAGCCTGATTGGACTTTGCCACCTAGTGGAAGACATAGAAAAGTCACAAAACAATTCAGACACAAGGATGGGGATCTCATCTTCAACTCATCAATTATGTTGGTAAGTCTTAGTCACACCCTACAAAGCAAATGCAACAGTAACAAATGTGCTGACTGGAATGAAAGAATATTTTCCCAGCTACATAATATAATGCCTTAAATGCTGGAAAAAATAAGATATGTTTGCACAGAAAAGATACAGATGTGATTTTTTAATATAAAAGATGGTTAATTTGTATTGTAATAGCCAAAATGTCTCCCTCTCGATTATAAAGTTTCCTTTTGGACAGCTTTAGTATGAGACCATGAAATACCAGACACTTGCTGGTTATTATCTGTTCACATGTGGTTCTGTATATAATTTATATCTATTGTCTTCTGTGGTTACAACTAGACATTCCCTGTAGGCATTTTCTAATAAGTACTCATATGTTTTCTCCTGGTTTGATTTGAAATGTAATTAAAATGCACCTTGGCTAGTTCTAAACCACAGTGGATATGAGGGTCATGAGACCCTCAACCTCATACAGTTCCTTTCCATAAAAAGAGTGATTACTTAGGATTCTCTTCTGCAGCCTATATATTTGCTGGATTCCACCATACTGGTACAAAAAAAGCCAATTTTTCTTTTAAGGGATGGATAACTTTGCTTCTCTGAATATTGCACTAATAATCTTCTTTGAATGGTTGAAATGCAGACAGATACCCACCAATATTCTGCTCAAGGCTATTGCTATATGAAGACAGAGAAGACAGAGAGAAGAGAGATGATATACAGACAGATACCTGCCCAGTGCCCACCTTCATCAACTTTGGCTAGAATGCTATTTTATGTTTACTTTTCTGTGTCTTATTTTCCTTTTTATTTGCTTTCTTACTAAATCGTAGCGCGTACCCCGCACCCCCATCTTTAAAAGTCCACATAAGGCTCTATTTGCTTGGTTCCTCTATTCCTTGATTCCTATCAAAACTGTAGTTAGAAGGACAAATACACAGTGAAGTTATCCAGTGCATGAAGCACAGTTCAAAATGCTGTCGAAATGTTGGTAGTGCTCTTGCTAATTCTAGGTGCTCCTTTTGGATTATCCGCATCTCCATCCATCTTGATCTAAGTAGGTATTAAGGTGCAAAGTCACAATTGTGAGGAAAGGCCCTGTGTAACTCGGGCTGTGCTCTGTTACTTCATCCTCCAAGCTTACACAGTTTTTGGGACCATGACACAGTAATCAAAGCAGCCCTTTTCTAACAGTGGGTCATCTGTCTCATTGCCCTAGGTGTGGGGTTGGGAAGCCTCATTTTGGTGGCTTAGAGAGAACAGACAGGAACAGACTCACTGCTGGCTTTCTCGCTCTCCCTCCCATTATGTAGGTAGTACAGAACATCAGTCTTAATTAGGCTCCCATTAAGGATATGAAGGCAAGTCCTTAATATGCCTTCCCATGTACTGAATCCGCTTTACAAGCTCTGCTGTCCAGGCCCCAGTCTGCAGAGGTAAGGCAGGTGGCGACCAGAGAAATGGCTGATCACCAGAGTAATGGCACCTCACCTGTGGAATGCCCTCCCCCCTTGAAGCGCATCTGGGACCTACTCTAGTGTCTTTTAGGTGCAGGCCAAAACATTTTTTTTAATCTAGGCTTTTAACTAGGGGTTGATCTTTCTTATTGTTTGTGCCTAAACTGAGGACTTTTGTATCATTCAAGCTGCCAAATGTTTTATGACCTGGGTTCTTAACGGTTTCTTAATTTTAATGAATTTATGTTTCTACGAGTTTATCTTGTGAGCCTCTTCAAGCTGGTCTCTGAAGAAGCATATTTTTCTAAATAAATTATTGTAACGGTAGTCAAATTGCATTCTCTAGTGTCAAGCCATCAGCCTCTACTGCAGGCAGATTGGTGTCTGCATAGACTCACCGCAAATTCCCCTTGCACAGGAGGTAAAAAAATGCCATTGAATGAGCATTTGGAATAAGGGCAGTGAGTAAGATTGAAGATTCTCTGGGTGCTGGCTTGGCAGTTTTCATAGTGCCCAGTGCCCTCAATTTCAATCTGTGAGAAGGGTAGGGAAGGCAAACTACCAGCAGTGCAGGGGTTTGTGAGCAGGTCAGAAACTTTTACTGTCCTCTTATAACCTGGGTGGAAACATGGATCCTGGTATCTCTCAGCCGCTTTCCCCTGCAGAAAAAGTAATCAGGTGAGTCAGAAGACACATAAGCATCACAAAAATAACTAGGTGAGTTGGAAGACACAGAAGAACATGGATCTAGGCATGGGTACATGGTTGGAATCAGGGCAAGGGTAGTGAAACAACAAACTGGTGGCCAGAAGAACATCTTTGTGTTTGATTTCAAAGTTTGAAATCTCTTTGAGTCTGGAGTTCCAGGAGAAAAGTGGCATATAAATATTCTAAATAAATAAAAAGCCACCCAGAGCCTAAGTGACAGGAGATAATTAGCAAGCACAGAGGAGCCCAAGAGAGCTAGGTTCCCTCTTTGCTCTGGATCTTTACTTACTTTGGCAAGTCATCGTTGTGTTGCAGTGAAACAGTATCAGGAAGACCCCGTTTCAAACCCCAGTCTGCCATGAAGTTCAGTGGGTGATTTTGGGCGAATCACTCCTTTTCAGTCAATCATACCTCACATGGTTATTTGTGAAGATAAAATGTAGAAGAGGGGACCACATACACTAATCTGAACTCTTTGGAGGAAGAGCTGGCTGGATAGAACAGAGTTAAACAGTGATCCCTAGACCTGGCCAATATCTCAAGACAATGTCATTTTGTTTTGGTTCACTTCTTGGCTGCAACCAAAATACTCCTCAAATTGTGGAAAGCTTTACCTAACAGTGTAAGATGGGCTCCTATAGTGTCTGAGGTTTATTTTTTTAAGGGGTCTAATTTTCTTGGATGGGGAAATTTCAGGAGTGTATCTAGGGGAATCTCTCCAGGGTCTTAGAAAGCTCAGAGTTTACAATATTAATATTATTAAAAGAACCAAGTCTAGATGAACTTCATCATCAGCTTCATCACCACCACCACCACCCAAAAAAACAACAACAAACCACAGGGGTTGGCAACTCCATACTTGCCTGAACATCATTGACCAGCTTCAGGCGTAGTGCCTGGTCCTTCCCATAACACAGGAAGCTGTGTGTATATACACTGTAGTTCTTCCCATAGAGATAGAAATTCACAATATCTCCTTGTGACTCGATCTTTTCCTGGTCCGGTACAAAGGTTATCTGTGTGGAAGCTCCTCCAAGGTCCAATGCCCCTGTTGTCCCCAGACTGGAGAATGGACGGGGCAGGAAACGTGGCCAGACAGACTGCAAAAAGAACATGTCCATTGGGAGAAAGCTGCAGGGTCAGGCCAAGGGACAGAAGAGCCAGGTTGGGGGAGCCACAGAAGGGGATCTGGCTGAGGAAAATGGAGGCAGGGGAAAAGGAGATGGTTAGAGGGATGCTTAGCATAGGCAAGAAGTAAGGGCCGAAGTACACATGATGTTGAAGTGGCATTTTTGGAACTCAAAATATGTGATTTGGCCCTAAAAAGTAGCCTTGTGATTCCACCCACCCACCCACCCCGGATCAGGGCTATCGTGCTGGGGAAAGGGAGAATTTACCTCTGCCATGCCATTTTCTACTGAAAAAAAGTACTTATTTAAAACATTTCTATGCCTCATTTCCCACCCAAGGCAGTGAATATTAAAACAATTCAAACATTAAAATGCACTTAAAATACAAATATATATAAAATATTTAAAATGATTAGATAAAACATATAAAGACACAAACATGTCCCCCCGGCTGTTTTAAGCTTTACTAGGGAAAAGACAGGTAAAATACAGGTACCTTTCTTTATTCCTATGGGGAAGGGTCATTTTTGATTATATTAGTGGCAAGCTGGAGAGAAAGTGCTCCATTTTAACACCAAATCCAGGCACTTTTAAGGTTCATATAGTAATAGTTCCATTCATGGAACTCCAACATCATGTGTAGTTTGGACCTGAGTTAGGAGGAAATAGATATATTGGATCATTCAGGACTAAAGTAAAAAGAATGGAAATGTGTCCCAGAGTGTACAGACAAAGCAATCAAACCACAGTGTGATGCACAGATTACTAGTAATAAATCTCAGCAAATACTGTTCCTCTGAACACCAGGGGTTCTATAAAATCTTGTACAGTAATATAAGCAAAGTGAATTCCCTCTGAAGAAAGATGGTACCACTATCTGCATACCTGCCCAAGAGGTTTGGGATGAAGGAGAGATCATTGCAGATACTATGGCAGGTTGACAACTGAGTGGGAGGTACAATGTCAGGGTGTGAACTGATCTACTAAGATCAGATTGAAAGGAAAATAAGGGCCCCAGTAGCCTTGTCAGTTCAGCAGGCATCCCTGCAGCAGCTGATGGCTCTGGTGTGGAATCGGAATCCTAAGTTATGTGTCATCACTGTCAACAATAGACAGAAGCATAGGACATCTTTAACTAATATGGTCCTTGCACTTTGATAACCGCTATTTGCTTTCTCCCTGGAAAACCTTACCCCCTAGAAATTTAGTGAACTGGAGTGTGCTGTCCCTCTGAGTGACCTTCAGCAGGGGAAAAGCAGTGCAGAGACCAAAGCTTGAGCTATGTCAGTGCTTCATGCCTTTCATACAATAGTGTGCTTATAGCACACTGAGGCACATATGCACAAAACCTTTCAAACCACCGCAAGTGCAAACATCAGCCTTCCTTCCCCCGCACCTCTCAAATCATAATGATATTGAGTTCCTTGAAAAGCAGACAAGCTTCCCATCAGGACCACCTCTGTTGTTTCAACTCCAGTCTCTTTCTATCACATCTTTTGGGGAAGTGGTACAGCCCAGGACAGGAGCTGCCACTAAAAGAATGGCACAGCATGTGGGGAGTCTGCAGATTTTAAGGCCAGCGTAAGCAGCAGTACTTTGGGGAGGTGAATGTTTTTACTGGGGGCAGGATACAGAAGATTGTTCCTTGACCACATTCCCTTCTATCAGGATGGAAAGAAGGCAGAGGAACAGAATTACTAGTTTATGGTGAAATTACACTTTCACAAGTATAGCAAACAGCAGTTCAAAATCACCGACAACTAGTATGTCAGTCAGGAGAATAAGCTTCAGATGCCCCATAAGCTAATAACGGCAGTGCATTCTCTTGTAACCCCCACATCAGGCCCTGCCACAGGGGTAGTCTGTTACACCTGCATTTACAGACACCCCAAACCTCTGAAGACACCCAGAGACTCCCCAAAGCAGTGTTCCAGGATCTGAGGTTAGCCCAGAAAGAGTGACATTTCAGGTATCATGGGAGATTGGCCTGAAATATAGGCTGTCTGGAAAGCTGGCAGAACAGAGCATTTCTCCTAGATGCCATCTGCTATTCCCCCCCCACAAGTATGCAAAAGTCTCTCTTACAGCTGTTCAGTGCGTCCCTTTGAGGACAATTCCTCTCTGAATTACCTTTGTCTCCTTGAAAACTGCTAATCTCATCCTGCGACATTCTCTTTCATAATGCAGACATCTGTTTGCTCATGGCCTCCTCCTCTCCGCCATATCTCCTGTCACTTTCTGCATTTCTTTACAATAAGAAATCTACATCTCCAGTTCCTATGACTCATCTCCCGATGAGATTCCCCAGAGTAACTTAAGATTTTAGACAAATATCAGCCAACAGACTGATATCTACATTCCAGGAAAGCACTCGTTAAGGTGCCATCACACCTATTGTAGTGCTCCTCCGTCTATATAAATAGGTGGCCCAGCCACAGTTCGGTGTGTCACTCAAAGGGCGCCTATCTGAGTCTCACCCCCAAACTGACACTTTGGGTCCCTCCCTTTCTTGATTGTGATATGCTGGCAGTTCACAATCCCTCTTCACAGACTTCCGCACATCTGGATCTGGTAAATATCACCTCAAAACTTCCTTTATGTCTCCTGCTACTTTGTTTCCCTGCAGTCTTGAGTATATGTTATACTGAATTCTTTGGTATGTGTGTCTTAGTTTTATTCCAATAAATAATTTACTTTAATTTGGTGTCCTGGTCCTTTCAAGAAGATTTCCTCTTGAATCTGACCCTAGTATATATAGGTGTAATGCCTGTTAAGCCCATTTTTCCTGTTTGGCCTCCTTGCTAATTTCCCATCAAAATGGAGACAGGCAGTTTGGGTAATATTCTGTGCAACAGTATAAGCAACATAGTGAATAGAATAATCAACACAGTGAATTAAGGGCTATCTGTGCTGTGATAAACACCCACCCACATCTCTGGTTGCCAGAGGATATGAAGACATCATCTATTCCATTCTCTTTCACAATCCACAGGACAAGTCTTCATTGGAGTAACATCCACAAATACAGTAGCTGATACAGTAATTGTTTAGATCAGGAGATGAGGAAGCGAAAGCAGGGAGGACTTGAGAGATCTTTTAACTCAGCATGGAAGCAGTATATATTGCAGTTCTGATTAAATATTGTTTCCGAACTCATGACAACACAATCTAAAAAATCCTCACTCCTTTCATTAATGTGTATAATGAAAGCAAATAGGAAAAAGCAGTGAATGCTTCTGATGGAAAAGGAGATTTCCTTCCTTGATTCCTTCCTTTTGTTCCCCCCTTCCTTTCTTTCTCTACTTCCCCCACTTACTGTGTTGCAGGTGGTAGCCACTACTTCTATGAGGCGCCAAGCTTGTAACAGTGGCCGGCCAGCCAGCAGGCATGTAGTTCTTTTTAATCCCACCCCACTCCCAATGCCTCCTCTAGTACTTCAGTGGACCCTGGAAAATGTTATTGTGAGGTCAGGTACTCTGAAGTATCCCAGATGCCAAGCTTCAAACACTGCCAAAGCAGTATCCAAAGTGTGTCTCAGGGAGGGTGAAGATTCTCCGTGGCCTGTCTAGCTGGTCACTGCAAGCCTCGCACCTGATCAGCCACGACTAGCACCTGGAGCGCAGTAAGTACATGGTGAGGAGAGTGGGAGAAGAGGAGCATGGAGATTTTCCCTCTGAAAACTAGCCAATATTAATAGCAACAATTGCTTTTATTAAGCAAATTAAAACCTATGAAATGAAAAAAATGCACATCCATTAACTGCAGCAAAAAGAGCCTCAGTGGCACCTCGTTATGGCATAAACTTTTGTGGTCCACAGTCTGTGACATCAGAGCTCTAACTCACAAGTGGTTACACTACAGTACAGTACAGCTTTTTATAATGCCATATTTTTTTTGTTTTTGCTGAAACAGATTCACATGACTAGCCCACAGGAATCTGTCAGCGTGGATTCCATTTCCATTCCTAACAACCTCTTGGATGTTCAGATGGAACTGGAACACTCAAAAATGATAAGGACTCTTGTGCTGTAAAGAGGGGACTCAAGGTATGACCAGGCTCTGTGGTGCCACACCACCGCCTTTCTGACATTACCTCCTTAAAATTGCCCAGCAGGTAATTAACAGTGATCCAGCCATAGGCACCTTCTTCTCCACCGCTGAGGATCCTGGCACCCTGGAAATTGAAAGGGTACGAGCGCAGTGTTGCTGCCACTTCAGAGAGGACCTTCTCAGAAACATTCTTGTCCTGCTTTCTACATGTAGGAAAGAGTAGGGGTAGGGCTTGTCAATACAGCTCCATTAGGGACATGTTTGATGTCCATTTCCTTCTTGGCCTTACAAAAATGTCTGCTGGAAAGAACCCAGACATTCTGTGTGTGCATTTACCCCAGATGGGACAGACGCTAGAATGAAATGTGAACTGCAAAGAAGGTTCCAAGTACTTTGAAAGGTGTGCATCTCACTTACATCTGAGACTGCCCAAGGGACATGCGTTTCCAAGCAGTTTTCTGTCTGTCTCTGTACTAACACTTTATAAACAGACATAGAAAAATGCACGTTCAGAAGCAGCCCTTGTGGTCTATTTATTGTAGATTCCTTGCTAGGAGTGTGTGATAAACTAAGTTGCTCGGCTAAAGGCTCACCTCTGGTGTCAACTAGTGCACCACTGCCATTGAAAGAAAGGGCAGTGTGGACAATGAGTAACCAGTTAGGGGATTCTGATTCACCAAATGCTCATGGCAACACTTCAGGGCAATACAGTGCATTTGTCTAGTAAGATGTTGCCAACAAGCTTCCATTTTGGTTAAAATCTGCTCTTCCCAGTTGTGATGATGGGACCAGCTCCTACCTATATGGCACATTAAGCCAAAACACAGGAATTCTGACTGCAGCAAAAGGGCCCACACATAACTCAACAGTACTGAGGGAAGAATATGGCTGCCTCTGAATGGCCATCAAGGCCTCTCAGTAATTAATCAACATGCCTTTAGCCATAAAGAAGCCTGCTAAGGAAAGACAGTCCTTCACATAACGTTGAACAGGGTCTTACATGCCAAAACCACCCATCAATGATCAGCAAAAAAAAAAAAAAAATGCCCCCCAAACAAGCCCCTGCCTACCTCCCTGGGTTATTTTTTGAAGCTTTTTCCAGGACCCTGAATCACCCCTTTTCCTCTTCAACCAGACAGTGGCACACCAGATCACCTTGTCTTTTGAGATCCAGAAACAAAATAATCTTTTGTTTTTGGATCTGGCTGCTTACTCTATATTTGGGGAAGGGATGTATTCCCAAACTGAGTTTTTGCCTGCTCTGGACTATCCCTGTCTTGGGTGGGCAGAAGCGCCCACTGACATACAAAATGTCTCTCGCCTTCTTCTGCACCCCTTTCAATTATTTGCTGCTCAGACCTTGGACCCCTGTGTTAGCAATCAGACCTTTGCTAGCCCCGTAGTTATAGCCAAATCTGTCTCCTCTCAGTTCCCCTCTTTTGTGGGCCCTGTGCAGGTACCTTGCCACTTTGTCAAAAGATGCCTGACTGCCATGGTGTGGGTCACTACCCAGTCTGGAGGCATCCACTAAACTGAATATAGAACCTAAGCCTCTTAGGAATCAGGGACAGTGGAAAGAGGGGCTACTTCCTTAGGCTGAAGCCATTTCAGTGTGGGTTAGTGGCTCAAATGGAAAAGTGGGTCACATTGATACATGACTAGGGTACACACAGTCTCCTGCACAGTAACAAACCAGTGAGGGAAATAGATGATACTTCCCCACCACCACATTCCTACTTGCTTTGATAAGCTGGAGATTGTAGTGCAGTGGTCTTCACCCTTTCTAGAGCTGGGATCCATTGAGATACATGAACCTGACATCAGACTCATGCAACAAGAAGAGGTGAAGCCAGAGTTACCAGTATCAAAGCCAGAACCAAGTGGACTAGAAACAGAAAATACAACCTGAACACCAGAAGTTCTGTGAGAAACAAGCCATGGGTGAAATTCATGGAGGAATCATCTCCATCACCAACTGATGTCATCTCATTATCCTGCTGCTCCTCTCTGCATGTGCGCAAAGAGGAACAAAGAGCTGTGGTACCCTTATACTGTCTGTACAAGCACCCTAGCAACAGTTCCTTCCAAATGGCAACCCAAAAAATGGTGGCTCTAGAGGGGCTCGCAACGTACCAGATGGGGCTCTGCTTTCCAACTGAGGATCCTTACTTAGGGGCTGAAGACAAATGTTGTAGTGCACAGAAAAAATAGGGGGTGGGTGGGGGAGCAATACTGCAGCACTGTGCTAAGCAGAAATGTAAGTTTGTTTATGAACTTCCCATCTACGTGACACAAGTGAGCACTGAAACTTATTTAAAAGCAACCCGGAATGCAGACATTGCATAAGGCTAATATGCAACACAGACCTCCCCAGGGATGGGCAGAGGAACAGCCAAACCAGACATGGATGCAAAACTTTTTATCACTGCTGATCCCAAAGGAACTTTGAAAATTGCAAGCCATGGAGATAATCCCTGGCACTCCTGGTCTCTCAACCAAAGTGCCCGTAGTATTCTTCTTTGGTACCTCAGCAACCGCATGCCTGCTGTCGCTCCCAAGTAAACAGGCGTCTCTTGATATTTTCCTGCAGGAACTACCACCTTTGCCTTGTCCATGCACTGCTGTAGGGACATACCAGCCTTTTCAGGATTATGGGTATATGATGAGATCCCTGGCCCTGGGAGGAAAACCCAGAATTTGATCAATATAATCCAGGGATAGGTATACTCTAGGGGAGAGGGAGAGAGGGAGAGAGGGAGAGAGGGAGAGAGGGAGAGAGG